>NW_024467089.1:0-147683 GCF_017591425.1 Ochotona curzoniae
GGACCTGGCGTGGTGGCACAAGTGGTTAAAAGTCCTCGCCCAGCACGCCCGAGATCCCATATGGGCGCCAGTTCTAATCCCCGCAGCCCCGCTTCCCTTCCAGCTCCCTGGCTGTAGCCTGGGAAAGCAGCCGAGGACGGCCCAAAGCTTTGGGAACCTGCACCCACGTGGGAGACCCGGAAGAGGCTCCAGGCTTCGGATCAGCATAGTATCGACCCGTTACGCTCACTTGGGTGTGAATCATCGGACGGAAGATCTTCCTCTCTGTCTCTCCTCTCTGTACATCTGCCTTTCCAATAAAAAAAAGCAATAAAAATAAATCTTAAAAAAAAAAAAAAGATGCTCAGGTGATCTTAGGCCCTTCTGGCTTAAATGCCCTCCCTCCCCTCCCTTTGCCCAGATCATCTGCAATAGCCTAGGCTCAATGCCATGCTGTACTCTCTGTGGGAGAATGTCAGCTTCATGGAAACTGTGCCAGAAGTGAGGTGAGTAACCAGTGGACTGGAGCATGAGTGGTCCCTCGGGTGGGAGGCTGGGAAGCCAGGTGCACTGTATCAGTAGACCTCTTCAGACAAGAGATATCTCATCATCTGAGACACGCAGAGGTCCTCTGCACCGTTATGCTGGGGCAAATAGGCAGGAAGCTTAAATCTTGCAAATTCTTGCCCTTTGCCATAAAGAGTGGCAGGTCTACCCTCTTGCAGTCAGGCTTCAGCCCTCGCCCACTTCTCCCTCTGCCAGACACCAAGGGCTTTACTCTGGTGCTAGTGCTGTTGACCTCTGCCACCAGCATCCCACTCTGCCATCAGCATCCCAACTCGCCTGGGAGCTTTGCCAAAGCCTGGGCTGCCTGCCTTGCAGATACCCTGAGATGTGTGCTGCGTCTGGTGTGGTTGGTGGACATTCAGGCAGGGCTCGCATTCAGGTGCAAGAGCACAGGTCAATGAGAGCTGGAGCATAAGTGTCTGCACACTGGAGGCAGCCTACCAGGAGCATATTAGTCTGCAATGCTACTGTGGCGGACATGGCAGCAGAGGCACGGGCTTGCAAGGCAGCTGGGATCATTTCAACTCCCTGCATAACCCACCTGGGTACCGTGGCAGCATGAGCACAGCTGGAGTTTGTGGGAGCCATGTGTGACCTTGCTCTGCCTTTGTTCCTTGACCCAGGTGTGTGCAGGAGGTGGAGCCAGAGGAGGAGCAGCAGGAAGAGGAGGTGGAAGACAATTGAAATTTCCAGTGGCCCACACAGAGAATGAGACGTTCCTCATTGCCAGTGTGTGGGCATGTCCTTTCTTCAAAGGTGGTGTCCCTCCATATCCCTCATTCCCCACAACTCCACAGCCACTGGAAACATGTCAGGGTCCCTTGGCCAGCAAGTCAAACCCGGACACTTGTTGTCTTTGCGGAGCCTTTATTGTGGAGAAGACACAGCAAAACCGGCGCACGGTGGGTGTGCGGCAGCCGCCATGCAGCTGCACAGCAGCCACACCATCACGAAGTGCGAGCTCTCTCTCTCTGAGGTGCGCTCTCTCTGAGGCGAGCTCTCTCTCCCTGAGGTGCGCTCTCTCTCCCCGAGGTGCATCTGCGGGGTGCACTCTCTCCATCCAAGAGGTGCGCTCTCTCCGAGGTGCTCTTTCTCTCCCCCCGCCCCAGTTCTCTGGCTCCCTTATATACTGGGTAACCCGGCCAATCGAAGTAAAGGTCACCTGTGCACGCAATGGGCAGGCCAATCATCACACAGATCACGTGCTGTCCATGCGCCATCCACGCACCCCTGGGCCAATCACAGCAGACTTCCTGTAGCTTGTTTTTTCTAGCACAGGAGGAAGCGGCAGTCTGGCGCCGTCCATCTAGGGTGAAGGATGCAGGCTCCCTACAGCTCCCCACAGCTCCCCCTTTTTGTTTTATTAATTACGGGACTGTGCCTGTCTTAGGTGTTCCGGAGTAGGCTCTCCTTACCCGTCATCAGCTAACAACCTGGTTCGTGGCGCCTGGCTTAGGTTGGTAGAGCCTTACCGGATACTTACCTGTCTTTGACTACCAGTCCATCATGTTAAGCCATACCTCAGGGGATTCTTGTCTAGTGAAGGCCATGACAACCTGCAGTAACAGCACCTGTTGCTGCTGCTGTTGCTGAAATGCGTCTGCATAGAGTGCGAATGGCCCAGGCTCTCAGATCATCACAAGCATGCATACACCAATCATTCCAGCCCACTGCTTAGCAAAGGATAAACACTTCAACAATCAATTAGTCCATGGTTCCACAGTCATTAGTATAAGTCAGAAACAGATTGAACAAGTTCAGGCCAGGAGCCACCCTACAAGGGTGACAGTGCTCTGGCAGCCAGTCCACTCTGTTGGCCATGACCATTGGTCCATATAATGAGGGAGGAGCTGTCAAACTCCCAGTCACAAAATGGTTCCCGCATTGTGAGCGCTGGCATAAAAGCGGGGTACCTGACCCATCAGGAGATGTGCCCATCTTCCTGAGCTGTTCCTCTGAAATTGTCCAATGGTCTGGTTCGCCAATAGGATGCAAATTCTGGTCCCATTTGTCCACGGCCGGCTTTGAAAACAAACTGATCCGTGCAATTGAATTGTCTGGTTCGTGGATGGCACTGTGGTGTTGTCCAGGGGCACCACCAGTAGTCCAATAGTCGCATCAGTGTTGATGAATGGGGACAGCATTGATGAGTTATTGGTCACCGGTAATCGCACTGGCCATGCCTTCACGATCGCCCATAGTTGAAGCTGTTGGCTCAGTGTTCCGGGAGGCAGCAGTGTTACCAGCAGGATAACCGGCCTGAGCATCCAGGGCTTCATCTTGGATGTTGTCCGGCACGGAGGCTCTCACCACTCTCGTTAGGCGCTCTGATATCCACACAGGGGCTTCTGAATCCTGCGGAAAAACACAAACTGCACCTCGCATCCGCCTTAACACCGGATGCGGGCCCTTCCACTGTTTAGTTAACACATCCTTCCATATCACTTGTTCCTGAGTAATGCTGCAACCCAGGGTGTGGCGTTCGGCAGCAGACCGGCCATCCAAATTTAACATCAAAAAATTATAAATATAAATGACAAGGGCCAATTGATGTTTGGGGCTATTGGGATAAAGGGTGACCCCTACTCCCCCTTTTTGTTTTATAAGTAGATTTTTTAGGATGGAATGAGCACGCTCCACTATGGCTTGGCCTGTGGGATTATAGGGTATGCCAGTGGAATGTGTAATACCAAATTCTGCACAAAAAGTGGCAAAGGCCTTTGCCGTATAAGCAGGGCCATTATCCGTTTTCAACATACGGGGCACGCCCCAAGCAGCGAAGGCATGCAAACAGTGCAAGATAACATCCTGCACCTTCTCCCCTGTATGGGCTGAAGCGAACAGGACTCCTGAGCAGGTATCAATGGATACATGAACAAAGGATAAACGACCAAAGCTTGGAATATGGGTAACATCCATCTGCCACACATGATTGGGTAACAAACCATGTGGATTCACACCAACATGAGGTTGAGAAAGAAAAGGAGCACAAGATTGACATTCTCTAACTATAGACCGAGCTGTCTCCCGAGCAATAGAAAAATGCTTCATTAGGGTGCGGGCACTAACATGCCAGCGCTGATGGAAACGCTGGGCTTCTTCTTCTACCGAAAGTGCCAATAAAAACCGAGAGGCAGCATCAGCCATAGCATTGCCCTGGGCCAGGGGTCCAGGTAGAGTAGAATGGGCATGAATAAAACCAATATAGAAGGGATTTTTTCGGGACAACAAAAGCTGTCGATACTGGAACAAAGCTTCATGGATGGTGGAGCATGGTAAAATATATTCCACCAGCTCCAAGCGCTTCAAAGCATTCACCACATAGAGACTATCAGATAAAAGATTAAATGATTCAGGCACAAGGCACAGGGCCAGGGCAACGGCAGCTAGCTCTGTGGACTGCGGAGAAGAAGAAGCAATGGCTAAGGGAAGAAGGTGGGTATCCCGAATTACTACACCAGTCCCGCCTTTGGCACCATCAGTAAAGACCACCGCAGCATTGGGTATGGGCCTATCCTTAACTACCCGAGGGAATCAAAGTGGCACCTGTTTGCAGAATTGTACCCAAGGGTGTGATGGGTAATGGGTATCAAACTGTAAGGCAAAACAGGATGCTAAAATGGCCCAAACATCCATAGTCTGACATAGAACATCAATCATAGCCCTTGAATAGGGAGTAACACACATAGCAGGATAAATACCAAAAGCTTCGCAAGCTCTTTCAACAGCTTTCAAAATCACTTGACCCATAAGTTCAGGAAAGGCAGCCAGCACTTTGGGGGGTTGCATAGGTAAATAAATCCAGACAAATGGTCCTCCTTGCCACAATAAGGCAGCAGGAATACTCTCTGGAATTACTAAAACAGATAGGGGTAGGATCACAACGCTCGAACTGTGCTGCTTGTAAGCGCTGCTGTACCAGTTCTATGGCTTTGCGCCCAGCAGGTGTGAGCGTCCGAGGAGAATCCAGGGCAGGGCTTCCATGAAGGATGGAAAATAAAGGTTCTAAATCTTTGGTGGTAATACGCAGGTATGGGCGAATCCAATTGATATGGCCCAAAAGCTGTTGAAAGTCATTAAGAGTGTTTAACCCATCCAATTTAATATTTACTGTAGCGGGGCCACCTGTTGAGCAGTCATACACAGGTCCAAATATTTGACATCTTGGCCCTCTTGAATCTTCTCTGGGGCAACATATAACTTCCAGGCTGCTAGTTCCTGCTTCAGGCACACTAAGGCAGCCTGCACCTCTACCCTTTGCTCTCCTGCTACAAGGATATCATCCATATAATGATAAATGCACAAATGTACAAACTTTTTTCTGACTGGGCACAATGCCTGGGCTACATATAATTGGCACATAGTGGGGGTATTCATCATACCCTGTGGAAGCACAACCCACTGATATCTTTGATCTGGGCCTAGATGGTTAATGGAAGGTAACGTAAAAGCAAAACGCTTTGAATCTTGATGATGCAAAGGTATAGAAAAAAAAAATCCTTGATATCAATTACAATTAAGTACCAATCTCTAGAAACAGCAGTGGCTAATGGAACACCAGGTTGCACGGCACCCATAGGCTGCATGGTGGCATTAATGGCGCGAAGATCATGCAACAATCGCCATTTGCCTGACTTTTTCTTGATCACAAAAATAGGGGTATTCCAAGGTGATGTGGAGGGGACTATATGCCCTAGGGTTAATTGTTCCATGACAAGTTCCTGAGCAGCCAACAGTTTTTCATGGGTAAGGAGCCACTGCGACACCCACACGGGTCCATCGGACACCCAAATGATTTTTAATGGCTGCTGTTTGGCAGCGGCCCCTGCTGAAAACCCAGTCCCTGTCGTCCTAACTTGGGTCGGGCGCTAACAGGATCCACAATTCCCTGCTCTTCTTTGCCTATCCCTTTTCCTGAATATCTCATACTTGCCATAATGTGCCAGGCTTGCAAGCTTCCTACTTGATTAAACTGATTGCTCAGCTGCAAGCCCATGGAGCTGAGCAGTTCCCGTCCCCATAGAGTCACAGGAATGGGGCAGACGTAGGGCTGAAATAATCCTTGATGTCCTTCTTTATCTTGCCATGACAATAAAACTGCACTTTGCCTAGGCTGATTGGCCACTCCAAGTCCCCGTAGGGTTTGTGAAGTTTGTTGGATGGGCCAGTCCTTGGGCCAATCACCCTGTCGGATAATGCTCACATCTGCTCCCGTGTCTAAAAGACCTTCAAATGGAACTCCTTTAATAGTTAAGGTGGCCATGGGGTGATTTTGCAAGGAAACTGACAAATTGACAAGGGCATCACCAGAGGAGCCAAAGCCTTGGCTTCCGCGTGGAGCAGAGCGACTCCGCCATCTCCTGTGACAACTGGGTAAAACAAGAAGCTGGGCAATGCGCTCATCAGGGATAATTACAGTGACACCTCTGGGGGAGGATACCATTACTTTAACTACTCCGGTATAATCAGAATCTATGACCCCTGGGTGTACTACCAGCCCCTTCAGGGTCTTGGAACTGCGACGAAAAACAAGGCCCACAGTATCTGGAGGAAGTTGGCCAGAGAAGGTGGTGTCTAAAGCTTGTGGTCCCATTTCTGGAGTTAATACCAGGTGGGAGGCGGCACAGAGGTCCAATCCTGCGCTTCCTGGGGTAGCCCAAAGGATGTTGGGCTGTTGGATTGCACCCCGTATACTCTGCTGGGGCCCCGAGGTGCTGGGCCCCTCGGCCCATTTTTTGGCCAAGCACCATAATCCAAAGGCTGTCCTGTAATATCCTGTCTGGACCTACATTCATTCGCCCAATGATTCCCTTTGCCGCAGTTAGGGCAGAGACCTGGTTTAGGTGTTGATCGTACATCTCGGCCCTGTCTACACTCCCTTTTGAAGTGGCCAGGCTTGCCGCACCGGAAGCATGTCCTACCTCCCGATTCTTTGCCTTTAATCATCGCCCCCAACACTTTTGCTTGCTCTCTGGCTTGTACCACCCCTGCAGTAACTTGATCATGAACATCTCTGCAAATCTTTATCCATGTATCTAGATCTTTATGTTTCCAGGCATGGATGGCCTCACGGCACCATTTGTTAGCATTCTCGTAAGCCAGCTGCTTAACCAGAGGCATAGCCTGCTCTACATTGGGGAAAAGTGACTCACAAAATCAGCGTAGGGCTCATTAGACCCCTGAGTCACTTTAGAGATGGAAAAACGGAGGTCCCCTTTACTCTGTAGAGCTCGCCATGCAGTACGGCCTATTTGTTGAATCTGGCCATAAACTGGTTCAGGATACTCATGTTGATTATTGTTTTCTGCCCGAGCTCCCTCTCCCAGCAGCATATCGGCATTCCATTCCCTGTTTCCACCTTGTGCGTTACGCTGTGCCTGGTCCATGGCCAGTTCACGGTATGCGGCCTGCCAGACCAGATATTGGCCAGGGGAGAGAGTGGCTCTGGCCAACCGTTTCCAATCATCTGGGGTCATTGCATTAAAACTAATCTGTTCTAGCAGCGCGATTGTAAAGGGGGCATGCACACCATAAGAATCGACGGCTGTTTTCAAATCCTTAATCACTTTGAAATCAAGGGGGAGGTAAAACCGCGGCCATGCCCCCCCCCCCCAGCATTCCTATCCTCATGAACAGGGAACACCTGGCCGGGCTCCACAAGGTCCCGCCAGTCAAATCCTGCACCCCTCTCTGGCCACGCAGGCCAAGGAGGGGCGCTAGGGTTCACTGGTGGGTCACCAGAGGGAGGCTGCCAAGGCGGCCTGCGGGGGCCCATGCGGGAGTCCAATGAGGCCCTGTTCATCTTGTTGGCGAGCTGGTCTAGCTCCTCACCCGACTTTTCATCAGATTCACTGTCACTTTCAGATTCTGAACTCCCCTGTTCACTCCTTCCCCAAGTAGAGGCTTCTCCCTGCATGTTTCGGAGAACCTCCTCTCCCTCCTGTATTATCTCTCTGTACTTTCCTGACTTATCCGCTAGGCAAGATCTAACGAATATCCAGATCCCTACGGTCCCTGGTGGTAGGGGCTTATGCTGAGCTGCTCGGGCTAAGTCTTGACCTAAAGGCTCCCACTGTGGCAGCGTTAGGAGTCCCTCCTCTAGAAACCACGGAGCATGCCGCTGTGCTATCTGCAAAAATGAAAGTACTGTCTGTGCCTTTACCAGCGTTCCATTCCTCTTCAGTAGCTTCTGCAGTAAACACTGCATGTGTACTGAAGAATTTGAATTTCCCATATTGTTACCACTTCTGGTGAACTTACTCTTGTCACTAACCCGCGAACCTAGCGTACGCTTCCCGCTCAAGGCGGCTCCCTGAGTCTCTGCTCAGCTCCTTTTCAAATTCCCCGCTTCTGCGGCTCCCTGAGTCCCTGCTCAGCTCCGTTTTGCGCTCTCTGCTTCCGCAGCTCCCTGAGTCCCTGCTCAGCTCCCTTTCGTGTTCCCAGCTTCTGCGGCTCCCTGGGCTCTTATCCCCAGCTATGGCTTACCTGTAGTTCCAATCCGAGTCACGGCACCTGATGTCAGGGTCCCTTGGCCAGCAAGTCAAACCCGGACACTTGTTGTCTTTGCGGAGCCTTTATTGTGGAGAAGACACAGCAAAACCGGCGCGGGGTGGGCGTGCGGCAGCCACCGTGCAGCCGCGCAGCAGCCACACCACCACGAGGTGCGAGCTCTCTCTCCCTGAGTCGCGCGCTCTCTCTCCCCGAGGTGCGCTCTCTCTCTGCGGGGTGCACTCTCTCCCTCCGCGAGGTGCGCTCTCTCCGAGGTGCGCTCTCTCCGAGGTGCGCTCTCTCTCCCCCCCGCCCCAGTTCTCTGACTCCCTTATATACTGGGTAACCCGGCCAATCGAAGTAAAGTTCACCTGTGCACGCAGTGGGCAGGCCAATCATCACACAGATCACGCGCTGTCCACGCGCCATCCATGCACCCCTGGGCCAATCACAGCAGACTTCCTGTAGTTTGTTTTTTCTAGCACAGGAGGAAGCGGCAGTCTGGCGCTGTCCGTCTAGGGTGAAGGATGCAGGCTCCCCACAGCTCCCCACAGAAACACACTGTGTGTCTATGAAATGACTCAGAGCTTTAACAATGTGCTGTCCACAGGGGATTCCTCTGGCTTAGATGGTGCTCACAGTGGTTGAGAGGTGCACATGTGTGCAAGGTGTGGTTAGCGGTTGTGCCTGCAATAGCAGCAGCAGAAGCCTTAGGTGGTCTAGGGGCTCTGCACAGCTGGCCATTATGTGACATATGAGGTTGGACCCAGGCAGCGCCCCTCAATTGGGTATAGCTTCTAGAACTGTAGAATAAAATGGCTCCCTTCAAACCAAGGGGGAGGACAGGCTGTGCCACACACACAAGCTGGTTGTGAGGGCATGTGTCTTGCAGTGCACTATCTCTGCAACCCTACAATCCCAAGGAAAGTCACAGAGGCAGCAAGCCAGGGAGCTTGCCATCCAGTACAGTGCCAAATGTGAGGAGAAGCATCACTAATTCCTTATTTGGAGCATTTTATCACAAGGCTTCTGTTGTAGGAACTGGACTCGACACAGAAGAATTTAAATATCCCTGCTTCCTCTTTTCTCTCTGCTTCCAATACAAAAGGTGTTTTGAAATACTTATTCTGGAACTGGTATTTGAGGGCAGGCCTAACCCATATCTACAATGGTCTTAGTTCAAAAACTGTACAGAATAGCACATCCCAGGCTTGGAATAGGAAATCTCATGTGGACTTGATCTACATTTCTTTCCCAAATCTGGTGCGGAATCACTGGAACACACACAACATGCACGTCACAGAATTTATTGTATTAGGTTGGGTTAACACAATTGTTCCCAACTTGCACTTGAGGCCTGTATCTTCCTTCAGTGATGTGGCAGACAAGCTTGCATATTCCATACCAGGATTTTCAGGGTTTTACACATCTCCAACATATTCCATTCTAAATGAAAAGCTCTCTGAAACACGTAAATTCATAAGGACACATGTCCGCTCAGAACAACACTAAATGTGTGTTAAAATGGAAAGGATCTGCATAGAAAGCTATCCAAACCTCACATGTGACCCTTCATTAGTGTTCCCACAAGAGTGCACTAATGAGAGAGATTAAAATCAGTTTCCCCTTATTCCAGAGCAATTGCTAGTGTTCACTGAAAGAATACATGGGCATATATTAAAATACAAGGACATCTATTATTAAAACCTGAACTCCTAATGTGACTAAGGGCCAAGACACAACCTAAATATTCACGGATATTTCTAGAATCAATGATGACAGAAATTTTTAAAGAATCAAAAATATAACTTGCTGGTATTGAGCTGAAAATGGACTTGACATGTATGGCCAGGAATATGTCTACTAAAGTGAAGCAACACTTCAAGCTTGTTTAGTATCTGCGAGGGTGGCCACAAAGTATGCCTACATGTATGTGTACACACACAATGGTGAGCCATTTTGTATCATACTTCTCCCAGACATCAGCTTCACTCTGATACCCAGGCTGACCAGAATGTAGTGAATCCCGTTTGTTTCCACTGAGCCTCAGGTACATCTTTTAGAAAATAAGGGACCATGTCCCTACACACAGCTCTTACCCAAAGTCACGAGCTGCTCATCACTTTTCTGCATTCCATCTTCAGCTGCCTGAGTCCCAAGGTAATATGGCAGAGGTTTGACACAAATATCCTAGTAGATCATTTGTTAGGCAAAAGGAGAAATTAGGTCATTGTTGAGTTGCCCCAGAACTTCCAACATGCACTTAGAATTTTCCCAGGGAGCACCCTCCTCATGAATCCTGCTGTGGTCTACACAGTTGTGGTGCACAAACCAGTTGAAAATGCTGACACTGTTGTTACAAGCCATGCACCTTGGAACTTCACCCATATAATCCTGAAGCCACTAAATTGGAGAGGAACAATATGCTCTATGCACTAGGGGATTAGAATGAAGAAGAGTTGGATCATATTGCCAGTTACCTGTCACCCATGTCCAATATCTAGTCTCTAAGAAACATCTCACCATTGATGTTAGCTTGTTATTCCTTAACAATCACTGTGTTAGAAAAGGGGGCGTTGCTGCAGAACAACCTAATCTTGAAGCTATTCTTGGGATGCTTGAGTTTGGAATCCTGCTAGGATAAAATGAAGCATGCTGATTTTTCACCAATGAGTCTCCTTTCAACTGTTCTAAACTACTTCTGTTACTCACAGTGCCTTCTGCATAGGACAAGGCTTAGGCTCAAGGAACTGACCTGCAGGTTGGTCATGTAGTTAAGGATGTCTTCATCCTTATCACAGATGATGGGTGACATTTGGGAATGGTTCACCAGCTATCTATCAAAGAACTTTCACAAAAAAAAAAAACTCAGTGTGTGTGTGTTTGTGTGTGTGTGTGTACAACAGACAAAAGCAAGGCGGAATATAGAAAAAACAGGCAGTGCAAATGAGAATCCATTTTTGTTGGATGCTGCTTAGTATATTGTTACATAGACTTTTCATCTTCCAATACTTGTCCGGATATTTCTTTTTCATAGCTCATAGGAAATAAATGAAGAGCAAGCATCACATTCTCAGAGCTGTTTGACCATGCAACAGAATCATAATTATTGAACTCGAGCCCCATTATGTGGAACCACAATTCAGACCTATACAATGCACAGCTGGGTTATTAATATTACTGGATCACAATGTCCTAGTACATCCTCAAAAAGAGCACCTGGAACATGTTAATCTTTAAGTGGATGAGAGAAGGAGGGCCTCTGTCCTCAGTATAGTGAGAGTCCTGATCCTTGTGAGTTAAGGATGAACTGCCACCGAGCAAATCATACCTCTGTGTGCCACAGGTTCTTACTGGCAACATGGCAGCAATGGAAAAGACAAGAATCTCATTTTTCCAACAAGATAACAGAGTGAAGCCCAGGTCTTTGGCAGCACAGTTATTAGGAAAGCATTTCTCCCGGCTTGTGGTTTCATTGTCATTCTCTTTAGAGTAACATCGGCAGAGGATGGCCATAGCCTCGTGACACAATGGGGAGTCCTTGAGCCACTAAGGAGACCACATTTGTCTAGGTAGAACAGGGACCCATGAGAATGGTTTGACACAGCGTTGGGGCTGTCCCTTGTATGAAGTGGGCACCCTCCTCAGCGAGGTCCAACTGTTGGCAATGCCTGCATCGCCACGTACTTCCAGCCCCGAGTCGAGCGGAGGGACTAGGGTTATGAGACAGACCAGACACACAAGACACACAACACACTGAGCCTCATTCTTGTGAAGTGAAGCCTTTATTCATAGTTGAACTCTCTTATATAGTCTGCTTGGCCCCTCCCATGATCTTCCCAATGGTTAAGCAACACCTAAGCTCCCCCAAGGACGTGCAAAAAGGGGAAGCAGGAAGGAGGGAAATTGCAGTCAAGACGTGCAAAAATGGGAAACAGGAAGGAGGGAAATTGCAGTCAAGCCACGGGCTAAATGTATCAGGGCATGATTGCCCTTCCTGTTACACCTTTGAGAAACAAGCTGTGCTGTGGTGTTAACACTTGGGAGATGCGGCCGTGCATGTCCCCCTTTTTTTGTTTTTAATGATGCCTGTCTTAGGTTGTCCAGCAGTCAGTTGATGCCTTACCTGTCATGGGGAGCCCCACCCGGGGCATGTGGGATCCCTGTCTTAGGTTGGTCATCAGCTCTGCCAGATCTTACCTGTCTCTGGCTGCCCATTACACATCATGCTCAACTAGAATTGAGCTCTAGGATTTTCCACAGTTAAAGTCATCATAGTATCTCATATGATGACCTGCTCCCAGGCTTGCCTGTGTAGGCAGCAAAGAAGAGTAAACAATACTACAATCATGGCTATAACTATCAGCCCCATGGCCAATATTGTGCTACATTCCTTAAACATCTCCTTAAATATCCATGCTGCCAGTCTAATGACATTTACAATAATTTTCCTTGATATGAGGGGCACTTGGATCTTAACAATGTTCAAATATCGTTGAAAATACTAACAATCAAGACTCTCATAAAACTAAAATGTTACATGTATACCACAAGCAGTTTTACCAGGAACCGGAGGCCCCAACTACTTATCGTCCAATCTGGCTCTTACATTTCCAAACAGAAATGGACCCCAAAAGTTTTTAGGGAAAAGGGGCGTCATCATCTGCTCTTAGCTTCTTCCTGCTGAGTGAGGGGTGCAGTTGGGTAACAGCAGCAGTTGGGGGTCAGTCCATCTAGTGGTTCCTGCTAGAAGGCAGAAGTCATCAGGTGTTTGATGTACGTCCTGGCACTTGAGAGGCTTCTCTTTTGGAACCATTCAGCTTCACAGACTTTGTAGGTCCTGAGAAAACAGAAATAGACATGCCTCTCCAAGGGCTTAATCATGTATCCATACATTATTTTCAAAAGGATTTAGCTTAGCAATTGACATTTATGAATATTTTCATCTATAAGCCAATTAGGATAGACTACATAAACATGTACATGTATATCAGATAACACATTATAAAACAAAACTGCTTTTGTAACAGCTACTTGAGAATTCTCTTAAGTGTGTTAAAATTACTAATTGTTTAGAATTACATTCTGCTTTTAATAATCTGCATAAACCATACCTAAGTTTACTATTACATTTAAGCAATGCCCCCCCAATTTTTTTTTTTTTAACAGATCGAATCAGTTGTCTGTCCTACAATTAACTTTACCAACTGAAAGATACAACCTTTGAAACACTTTCTTCTGACTTTGAGGCTGCTAGGGGCCCATCTAGAAATCCCCAAACCAGAAGAGTTAACCCTACTAAATATGCCAAGAGGCCTTAAAATATCTGATTGAAGATGCCTCATTATAATGTCCATCCTTTTAGTCAAACTGATTCAAACAGTAACATATGAAAAAATTTTTATCACATGTAAATGATCACCTAAACATTTCAAAGTAAATACATAACAGAAAATACCTTTAAAATCACAGCTCTTCTAACTTTTTAAGAATTTTACCCAATTCAAAGGTCGGAACAAGAATAGAGCTTACTGAACCTGTTAGACATATGATAAAGTTACCAATTAAACAGAGACTAAAGTTCATTGCTTTAATTTTTTAACAGCTTCAAAAATTAGAGATAATTTTGTTTTTAGATATTTACTAGCATTTTTATGTATGCACACTTCAAAAAACTTCAAGTACTTAACAATAAGGTGAAAATAAGTTGAAAGAGATGTTACAACACTGTTGTTTCTCACAAGAAATCAGACTCCAACTCCATTGTCTTAAAGGCAAAATGCAGAAATTATACACCTCATAACCATTTTCACTGTACAATTTAAATGAATTTGTTGTTTTCCTGTAAGGCAAAATCTCAGACTTCTTTGTAAATAAGAACACAAGTAATTTACAATCAGGGCCAATTTCATAATTAGGAAACATCTGATAATCCAAATTATTTTGACTGACAATTACACTACTCAAAATTTTGTCTCAATCTTTGAGAATTCCAGGGATCCTACTAAAACGCTCAAAGTCATGAGACTTGGTTTAGAATTCTGAAGAACTTAGAGGTTTAAATGAGTTAAACAATAAAATACCTTTAGCATTTAACTGTATGCTCAATGCCAAGACAACACTGTAAGATGAATATCAAATATCATAGAAGAAAACATCATAAGAACTTTTCCCCAGTGGAGGTAGGGAGTCTGGAGTGGCCAGGGCCTTTTGAATTTGTTAGACCTCTCTAAAATTATTTACTAGGAGAGAGAAAGGGGGTAGGTCATCGTCCGTCACATCATGTCTGTCAGTCAGTCACACACGCACCCAGTTCTGAAAAAGAACAACTTAACAACTCAAGACAAAGACAGAACTGGAGAAAGAATATTAAAACAAAATCTAGTTTTTGTCTGGACAAAAATAACAGAACACCAATAATAATGACTAAACATATGCACAAACACCTCAGAACAGAGACATACAACTCTTAAACCCTTTGCAAACGTGATTTCCAAACTCTTCTTTGACATACTTTAACCTGGAGATATTTTATAGAACAAGTACTTAGGCTCCTCTCATGCTTTAGGTTAATTCAACAGTGTACCACTCTACATCAGATTATTTCTGTTAAATTAAGTTGCAGAACACGTGTCTTTCTTTTATTTTTTTTCTTTTTCTTTTTACTCTTTTTTTTCTTTTTTTCTTTTATTTTGAATCTACCTTGCTTGAATTGCTTAACTCTCTGGTCAGCCTGTTCTGACCAACAGCGTTCCCCATTTTATGTAGAAGTTCTTCAAGCTCGGTGTCCAATTTATCCTGGGAGAAGGCTGAACCCATTTTATAGTCCTTTTCACAGGATAAATTAAGCACCATGACCTAACTATACTTCAAAATAAATCTAAAACCTAACTATGCCTCAAAATAAATCTAAAACATTAACTATATTTCAAAATAAAACTCCCCTTCCTACCAGTTTAGGAAAGACTTACAATACGTCACACTTACCTGCTGGCCAGCCTCCTGGGACGACCCTTCGTTGTGTATCCTCTCTTTGTGGATCTCGGTGGGACCTCCATTTGTTGGCAATGCCTGCATCGCCACGTACTTCCAGCCCCGAGTTGAGCGGAGGGACTAGGGTTATGAGACAGACCAGACACACAAGACACACAACACACTGAGGCTCATTCTTGTGAAGTGAAGCCTTTATTCAAAGTTGAACTCTCTTATATAGTCTGATTGGCCCCTCCCATGATCTTCCCAATGGTTAAGCAACACCTAAGCTCCCCCAAGGACATGCAAAAAGGGGAAGCAAGAAGGAGGGAAATTGCAGTCAGGACGTGCAAAAATGGGAAGCAGGAAGGAGGGAAATTGCAGTCAAGCCACAGGCTAAATGTATCAGGGCATGATTGCCCTTCCTGTTACACCCTTGAGAAACAGGCTGTGCTGTGGAGTTAACCCTTGGGAGACCCAGCCATGCATCCAACTATAGGGGACAGATACATACCAGAGACTGTTGAGCATCTTGGATTTGTGGAGTAGCACGCAGTTGCCAAAGGGCATGTTGGGGTGCCTGTCTGAATGTGTGTCGGGGGGTGGGTGGGTAGAACGCTGTAGCAGTTTGATGCCCATAGGATTGTAAGCCAGTTGCCATAGGTGGTGTGGAGCTCCAGATGAAAAGAAGTTCGCAGACATGGGGGTTGATGAGTTGGTCCAAAGGACAGGTGACAGCACAACAACTTTGGTGCACCTTGAGCTCAGCGCTCACTCTTGCTTCACACACCTAAGCCCATGTGGCTGTTCAGGTACAGGGAGCAACCCAATTGGCTGCCCTTCTGTGACTCACAGGCTTATGTTGCCATACCAGCAGTGTACTCAGCAGGGGCTGGGTTATAACCATTCCAGAAAGCTACAGCCTCATCATTCTAGAAAAGCCATGGTGACAGAAAGGCCCCATTTGGCCTGGTGCAAAAGAAATTAGGAGGTTCAAGCTCTGCTTTCCGTAGTCTTTCCCAATGCCCATCTGCTGACCTCCATCAAAACACACATACAGACACACACACACAAACACACAGAGCAACAGGCCATACCAGGGACTATGTCCAACCTTGGTGGAAGACAGCTGTCTGGGAGTTTATCAGGCTTGGGTTTCTAATGAGTGGGAGTGTGCCAATATGCTGAAAATGGTGTGAAGCCCAGGACATTTGCAATTCTTTTATTAGGAAAGCATTTCTCCAGTGTTGCGGTTTCATTGTTATTCTGTTTAGAATCACTTCGGCAGAAGATGGCCATAGCACTGAGCCACAATGGGGAATCCTTGAGCCTCTCTGGGGACCACATTTGTTTAGGTAGAACAGGGACCCAAGAAAATGGTTTGACACAGTGTTGGGGCTGTCCTTTGTATGAAGTGGGCACCCTTCTCAGCGATGTCCAACTATGGGGGACAGATACATAGTAGCAACTGTCATGCATCTGATTCCTGGAGTAGCACGCAGTTGCCATAGCAGCATTTTGGGTGCTTGTGTGACTTTCTTTTATGTGGCTGAGTAATTGTAGCAGTTTGACACCCATAGGATGGTAAGCCAGCTGCCACATTTGGTGTGGAACTCCAGATGACAAGAATCTCACAGGCATGGGGTGATGAATTGGGTCCACATACAGGTGACATCACAGCAACTTTGTTGGACCGTGATCTCAGCCCTCACTCTTGCTTCACTCACCTAAGCACATGCGGCAGTCCAGGTACAGGGAGTATCCCAATTGGCTGCCCCTCCATGAACTCACAGAGCTCCGTGGCCATACCACCTGTCCAGTCAGCAGCCTTCTGATCATAACTGGCATGGAATGCTATGGCCTCAGCATTTTAGGAAAGCCATGGCAACAGACAGGTAGCTTTATGCCCAGTGAAGAGAGCCCTCAGGTGGCTCAAACTCTGCTTTCTGCAGTCTTTCCCCATGCCCTTCTGTTCACGCCACTCCATATACACTCATATCCCCACAGACTATACCAGGGAGGATGTCCAGCCTCCGTGGATATCAGCTTTTCATGAGTGTATGGGGCTTGGGTGTCTACTGAGAGGGATTGTGCCAATATGCTGAAAATGGAGTGAAGCCCAGGGCTTTTGCAACACTGTTACTAGGAAAGTGTTTCTTCACCGTTGTGGTTTCCTTGTCATTCTCTTTAGAGTCCCATCGGCAGAGGATGGCCATAGCCCTGTGATAAAATGGGAATTCCTTGATCCTCTATGGAGACCACATTTGTTCAGGTAGAACAGGGACCCACGAGAATGGTTTGACACTGTGTTGGGGTTGGCCCTTGTATGAAGTGGTCCCCTTGTTCAACGATGTCCAACTATTCGGGACAGATACCTGGCTGAAGCTGTCATGCATCTTAGATTTGTGGAGTATCAAATGTTGGAGTCCGGACTATAGTCTCTCAGACATCAGGATGGGGGCCAGTCATCCCCGAGAGAATGACAAAGAGTCTCACTGGTAATGCAAACAGCAAGCAGAGTTTATTGCACCAGCATACTGTTGCCAAAATACACTTGGGGTACACAGGCCAGCAAAGCCTGGTGGTAAGACCCCAAACAGCCCAAGACAGAAGCTTATATAGGCCCTTTTGGGCTGGGAAATACATCAAAAGCAACAACCTTAGACATGTTCATTGTTATGGCTTTCCAGGCACAGGCAGCCTGTTCCGTTCCCATACCCATTATCATCCCTTTCTCACACCTTTATCTTCCTCCTGTTCCTCAGACCAAAGAAGACCTGTGTCCTTGCCCACCTACACCTGGGTCCACAAAGTTGCAAGGCAGCAAAGAACGATTTATCGCTAAAGCGCAATCCTCCCAAAGTCCTGGCTCCTCCTGGCCTAGCAAAGAAGCAGTTTCTTCAGCACAAGGGAATCTGACACTGCCCAATGGAAGCATTCTGTTATAGTAATTTAATATACTATCATAGCATTTACCTATACTGCAACACTCCCCCCTTCTCTGTTTATACTGAGGAATGTTCCTCAGCACAGGGCTACTGCTGATACTGCTGTTGGAAGACCAGCAACTCTACAGTACTGACACGGTCTCTTACAAATTTTACCAGTCTTTTCAGGATATAAGGCCCCAGTGCAATAGTAGAAGTATGATGAGTAAAGAGGACAATAGTGTAGTTAGCCACAGTCTCTTGTCAAACCGTGACTCAAAGCAACCTTGCTGGCATTCTCATTCCATCTTCCTCTTGGCTAGACCTTCGCAGATCTCAGCCATGTAGTCCCTCACTACCCCAGTGTGGTCCACATAGAAGCAACACTCCTGTCCCAGTGCTATGCCAAGACTTCCTTGCCTTAGAAATACTAGGTCCAACCCCCTACGATTCTAAAGGACCACCTCAGATAAGGAGTTGAAGGATTTCTCTAAACTGTTAATAGACCATTTATGTACTCCAGTTCTTCATCGATTGCTGTCTGTAAGGAGTTGATCTCTCTGGTCTGGGTGATTAAGGATGCAACTCCTGTTTCTTTCCCTGCCATTCCTAGACCTAACAGGGCAGCTATGATCAGAACAGCCAAGGGCTCTCTCTTAAACCTCAGGACAGAGTCAGGTTCCCAGTGTTAGTGTACATCATTCTCTGTGATACAGGCCACGAGGAAGAAATGTCACAATAACACAAAACTCAGTAGTTGCATTAAAAACAGCATAGATAGATGCTGGGTTAATCCAGTGTGAGAGCAAAACCACCAACCCCCTGAGGTGGGAGATAACTAATCAGCTTTAACTGAACCAACAATACTTGCTATTGAGGAGCAAAGTCTGTGCTTGTCTTTAGGGACAGTGCCAATGCAGGATCCCCGTCCACTAACTTGGGCTATAGTCAGAGGAGTACTCCTGTCAACCCATTTAGTTGGGGCTACTGGTGAATAGCTCCAGCTAGAGTTGACACTGACAGCCTTGTAAAATGGGGGGTAACCAACATTTCTGGGTTAGGTCAGGACTGGTAATGTTTAGGTTAGCTTCCACAGAGGCTCATTCTTCTCTTGGCCCCAGATGGGGAGAAGGGAAGCTTCAGTCTGCTCCTCTTCAACAGTGGGGATGTTGGAAGAAAGGAAGGAGGGTGTAAGGAGGGCTGCTGGAATAAGAAAGGGGGATAATGGGCTCCACCGTCTGGGACACAAGGAGTGTTCCACTAGGTTTGCGGGCGTATGCATGATATAACACAACACCCCAGGTCAGTCCAGATTTCCATCTCTCTTCCCTAGCTCAGTGAATCTGACTCTATGTCACATGGGGATTTGTCTCCACAGAGAGGAGAGACAGAGAGGAAGATCTTCCGTCTGATGATTCATTCTTAAAGTGAGCACAACGGCCAATGCTATGCCGATCCTAAGCCAGGAGCCTCTTCCAGGTCTCCCACGCGTGTGCAGTGTCCCAAAGCTTTGGGTCATCCTCAAATGCCTTTCCGGGCCACAGGCAGGGAGCTGGAAGGGAAGCGGGACCATGAGGATTAGAACTGGTACCCATATGGGCACCCAGGTGTGCAAGGTGAGGACCTTAACCACTGCGCCACTTCACCTGGCCCCACACGAATTTTTAAGCCACTTAAGCCAAGGTGGTGAACACCACATTTCCCATGTAAAGAGGTGAACAAAAGATTTGGACTAAATCCGACTTAGCAATGGCCCATTTCTGGGGCCCATCATTAGAAGATGCAAAGCCCCAATTCCTACAGTAATAGTCATTCACACCCCCACATGTACTGTAAGTCTTTCTAGTGGATTCAGGGCAAGCATAGAAACCTGCCACATGTACATTTTTTGAGGACCATTTCCTTGTGGTCAAGTGTCTCAAGCTGAAGTATAAATCCGGCCACCATGAGTTTAGAGGCTGTAAGGCTGATTTCCAGGCAAGAACCTCATGAGTGGGGCCATCTCAGTTTCCAGGTGATGTTATAAGGCTGATGTGGATTGTGAGCAGTATTGTCTCCAACTAAGGCTGCAAGGACTCTGAACATGAGTCTGAGAGACATGTAGACTGAATGCTTGCCTCGGAGATTTTCACCAGTTTGAGTCTTAGTGGGTTGCTGGGATTCTGTTGTGCTGTCCATGAGGAGCTGGTCTCCAGCTCACGGGATAGAGCTGTGGCATTTTGGATGTGTGAATGTTGTACACATGGTCCAACTTCGTTGACCTTTAGGGCAGATGGGGTAGTAAAAAGTACAACGTAATGGCCTTCCCATCATGACTCGAGAGTTTTTGCTCAATGATGTCATACCCAGACCCAGTCCCCTGGGACAATGCCATGCTCCAGTATCAGATACTCATTCTTTTCATAATAAGCCTGCAGCATAGGCCAAATCTCTTGCTGCACTGTAAGCAATGCCTGCATGCTGGCCAAGTAATTTGGAGCCACTTTGGTCTTATCCATAGAGAGAGATCATTGGACAATAGGGAGCAGAGCCCTGTACATAATTTCGAATGGGGTCAATCTGTGCACATAAGGAGAATTCTGAACTTGGAAGATGGTATGGGGAAGGAGAGTCACCCAGTCTCTGCCAGTCTCAGAGGCCAATTTAGATAAGGTCTCCTTAATGGTTCTGTTCATTCTTTCTACTTGCCCTGAGCTCTGTGGATGGTATTCACAATGCAGCTTTCAATTTGTTCCCATGGTTCGGGCCAGTCCTTGTAGGACTTTATTAATGAAAGCGGGGCCATTGTTCCTCCCTAGCATAACTGGAACCCCATATCGAGGTAAAATTTCCTCAAACAATATTTTAGCCACCAGCTGACTGGTTTCTTTCTTAGTAGGGGATGCTTCTACCCAGTAAAATGTGTCTACAAAGACTAGTAGGTACTGTATCTGAACTTTCCTGGCTGTAGGGAGCCTCCAGCCCACACCCTAGATGGACAGTGCTGAACTGCTGCTTCCTGCTGTGTAGAAAAAACAAGTCTCAGGAAGTCTGCTGTGATTGTCCCAGGGGTGCGTGGATTGCACGTGGACAGAGCGTGATCTGAGTGAGGATTGGCCTGCCCACTGCATGCAGAGGTGACCTTTATGTTGATTGGCCTTGTTACCCAATATAAGGGAGCCAGAGAAATGGTTGAGAGAGGGAGAGTGCGCGCCTCACCAAGATGTAGCTGCATGGCATGCCTCGTGATGTGGCGGCTGCATGGCAGCAGCTGCATGCGGCCACTGTGCGGCCCCTGTGCACCTGTTTTGCTGTGTTGTTTCCACAATAAAGGTTCCACAAAGACAACAATGTCTGGGTTTGACTTGCTGGCCGAGGAACCCCGACACCTGGCCTTACCTCTGTAAAGTCTACTTCCAATTTACGTCCTGTTGCCCGCCCCCAAACCTGAGTACCTGTATGTGGTAATCCCCTTTTACTAGTTTCATTGCCTGGCATCCTACACACCATGCCACTATTAATTCGGCCTCAGATTTTCGATGTGGAAGCCTGAGGGAGGCAGTGTTGAATAGATCCAGCAGTTTCCTCTACCCCAAGTGGGTGGCTTCATTTAAGTTGGTCATAAAAATTTTCCCCAGGTTTGCAGGTAAAAGCAGACGTCCCTCTGAGTCTCTGTACCAATTGTCTGACTTGGTCTACTGGAGGTGTTGGTGTTGGGTCCATTCCAAATCTTCTGAGGTGTAGCTAGGCTGGGATGGCAAGGCAAGTAGCTCTGGTATTGGTATATCTATTGCTGCTATCTGGAGAGCTTCTTCCTCCTTGCTCCTGGAGTCTCCAACATCCATGGCCACACTTTTTGCTTTTACATCTGCACGGTGGTTCCCCACTGCCTCAGCAGTGTTTATGGACTGATGACCGGGTATGTGTACTATGGCAGCCACCCTCGATTTCTCTAGAGCTGCAACCAGGTGTTGCATTTCTGCCAGGTTTCACAGCTCCCTCCCCTCCACTGTCATAAAGCCTCACTCTTGGTATATAGCACTGTGAACATGCACAGTACCGAAGGCATACCGGCTGTCTGTGTAAACAGTCGCCTGTCTCCCTTCTACTCTTTTGAGAGCCTCGGCCAGTGCAATTAGCTCTGCCTTTTGTGCTGAAGTCCCTGGGCGAAGGGCACAGCTACAGACTATTTCTCTGTTGTGGTCAACCACCACTGCCCCCGCCCTTCGCACGCCATTCTTCACAAAGCTACTGCTGTCTGTGTACCAGGTCAACTCACTGTTAGGCAAGGGCATGTACAGGAGATCATGATGAGCTTGAGTGACTTCTGACAGGATCTCATGGCAGTCGTGAGGAGGGTCTCCATGTCTGAGTTAGGCAGCAAGGTGTCGGGATTCAAGATGGTTGGTTCGAGGAACACAATTCTGGGAGAATCTAGTAAAAGCCTCTGATAGTGCGTGAGCCTTGCATTGCTCATCTATTTACCAGGCGGTTGTCTCAGGATTCCTCCTACAGAATGAGGAGCTATGATCTTTAAGTTCTGGCCAAAAGTCAGCTTGTCTACATCTCGTACCATGAGCAAAATAGCAGCTATGACATGGAGACATAGTGGCCAACCAGCAGCCACATGATCAAGCTTCTTTGATAGATAAGCCACTGGTCGCTTCCATGGGCCCAGCTGTTGGGTTAGGACTCCTTTTTCAATCCCCATTCTCTCTTCCATGAAGAGGATAAATGGTTTTAACAGGTTAGGGAGTGTCAGTGCTATGGCTTTAAGGAGGGTGGCCCTCAGTTCTTCAAAGCTTGCTGGTGTTTCTCCAGCCGCTCCTAGTACTTTTGCTCTTTTGCAGCTTCATACAGGGGCCTAGCCAACTCTGCATAACTCGGTATCCAGAGTCTGCAATAACCTGTTGACCCCAAGGATTCTCTCACCTCTCTTGCGGAGGTGGGCACAGGAATTCTGAGAATAGATTCATGGCTTCTGTTAGGCAGCGAGCCCCCTCCTTGAGTTTATATCCCAGATAGGTTACTAATTGTTTGCAGATCTGAGCCTTCTTTGCACTTACCCGATAATCTAATCTTCCCAGCTCTTCGAACAAGTCTCTAGTAGCCTTCTGGCAATCTTCCATGGTCAGAGTGGCGAGGAGTAAATCATCTACATTTTGCAGCAGAATTACTGGGGGGTGTGCCTACCTATATGGTTCTAGGTCCTGGCTAAGTGCTTCATTAAAAAGGGTGGGTGAGCTTTTGAGTCTTTGAGGGAGCTGAATCAAGGTCAGCTGATCAGTCTTGCCTACTTCACACCAGTCAAAAGTGAATATCGGCTGGCTTACTGGGATTAGGGTTAGGGTTAGGGGCTGGCTATGCTGAAGAAGGCATTCTTCAGATCAAGGGTAGTATAACAATCATGCGAAGGAAGGAGGTGACTCAGAAGAGTATATGGATTAGGCACTGTGGGATGAATATCTTCCACTCTCTCATTCACTCTCCTCAAATCTTGGACTGGGCAATAGTCCTGCCCATTTGGCTTTTTCACCGGGAGCAATGGCATGTTCCATGAAGAGTGGTAGGCCTTTCTAACACCAGCCACTATCAACCGGTGAATGTGGGGCATGATGCCTTGGCAAGCCTCAACTGGCACAGGGTACTGCTGTGCCCATATGGGTTGTGCATTGGCTTTAAGTTCTACCACCACTGGGGACAGGTGTGCTGCCAATCTCACTCCTGCAATCTTGGCCTGGGCCTGGGGGCAGGCCTTAACCCAGTAGTCCATGTCTTTATCCCAGGCAGCTAGGGGTTTGTGAAAGAGGTGGTGCTCATCAGCCAGTAACAGTGAGTACATAGAGCAGCCGCCCCGACTGTCAGTTACTTCTATTCCATTTGGCTCAAAGCGAATGCAAGCCCCGATCTTGGTGAGCAGGTCTCTGCCCAGTAGTGGTGTCGGGCTCTCTGGGACCACCAGGAATGAATGTGTGACCTGGTGCTTTCCTAGGTCTACCTTTCTATTGCTTGACCATAAACAAGCTTTTGTCCCTGTTGCTCCTTGTACTATACTAGTCTTATTAGTGAGGGAGCCATGGGCTTGGTTAAGCACAGAGTACTGGGCTCATGTGTCCACCATAAACCGTATTGGTCTCCCCTCCACATGTAAAGTTACCCAAGACTCGGGGAGGGGAACTGAGCCCTGACTTCCCTAGTCGTCCCCCACTAGCATTACTTGGGCTGTGTTCACTGCTTCTGCCCTCTCCCTCTCTCTCTGATTGCTTCGGAGTTGTGGACATTCCTTCTTCAAATGTCCCAACCTACAGCAATGGAAGCATTGTTCTCTGTTTAAACTGGACATGTTCCGGTGGGGGCTCCCTCCTCTTTCTTGGGATCTAGGAGGCCTCGGCCCATCTCTGACCCCAGCCAAAAAGATTTTTACCATTTCCCTTTGCTGCTCCCTATTTTCTCTGCTTTGGAGCTAATGATCTTCCTTCCTGATTCCTTCTGCTTTTTCCTCAGAAGTTTCTCTGCTATTTTCATAGAATCCCTAATACTTGTCCTCTAGCTCTTCCTGCTTGTAAAGTTTTCTTCTGACATCTGGGGCTGCCTGGTGGATAAAGTACATAATTACTGCTGACTGGTTCTCTTCAGCCATGGGGTCTCAGAGAGCGTACTGTGTACAAGTGTCATAAAGGCATCCAAGGAACGCGGCCAGGCTTTCATTTTCTCCCTGCACAACAGCTTTTACCTTGGCCAAATTTGTGGGTCAGCATGCTGCCTCCCTGAGACCTGCCACAGGAGTCTGGCAATAAGCTGGGAGACGCTCCCTACCTTCCAGGGTCCCGAAGTCCCAATCTAGTTGCTAGCAAGGGGAAGGTGTTGTCAATGATATTCTGGAGGGTCACGGGTCTGCCATTATCCCCGTTCACATTTTTTTGAGCTTCATTCAGGATACATTCCCTCTCTTCTGTGGTGAACAGCATCCTGAGCAGCTGTTGGCAATCATCCCACGTGGGCCTGTAAGTGTCCATGATCGATTCCACCAGATCAGTTAATGCTCTGGGGTCTTCCAGTTATAGAGGACACAGGAGGAAAAGGGCCAATACTGATAAGTTTAGCCTCCCACAGGTCGTGTCAGCCTAATGGTGTGCAAAGGCAACAATGGGATGGAATCGTGTGAGGAACTGGGCCACTTACAGTCTTCCTCTCTCTGGCAGTGAGGTCTCAAATTCCTCCCAAGCTCTAGTGGAGGAGCCAGAAGTGGCATGGCTGCTCCTGCAGCCAGCTGTACCAGGAGGAGTTCTCGGTTGCCATCTGCAGCAGCCCGTGCTGGGAGCATGGGCTTGTGGGGGGCCCAGGCTAAGGAAGAGTCAGCCTCTGGGGCAAGCAGTGGGACTCCATATGGAAGCAGATTCTTTCTCCCTGGCCTGACATTAAAATCCAAATCTATTGGGGAATAATAGAGTCTGGGGTCTTCCTGGAAGACCGGCTTTTTTTGGGCAGCAGTCTGTACCCCCTTCTTGGTTTGACCTGCAACTAAGGCAGGAAGCACCGAGGTTACAGTTAGCGTTCCCCTGTCTGGGGATCCTGGAAGGAAATGTCTAAGCCAATTAGGAGGGTCCTCTACTAAATCTTGCCACCAGAGAATATATGGAGTCTGGTCTGGATGTCCCACTTTCCCAGGTCTGGATATAACTGCCTTGGTCTTAGAAACCAGATTTTGGCAATATGACTCTTCAGGGGGCCAGCCAACCCCAAATTTGGGGCATTTCACAGAGCAGAGGGAGTTCAACTTACCATTCTTAATCTCCAAGCCCATTTTGTGAGCCCTCTTCTGGATCTCTGAAAAAAGTCTCAGGAGTAGAGACTTGGGGGTGACTAAATTCTGCCCCATTTTTCCTTACTACAATTAATTAAGACAGGTAGAAAAACATAGAACACAACGAGCAATATTGCAAGCTCATAAAGTTTCACAACAATACCACTCACTTAACTGGTCCTTTCATGCACTCCTCCACACACTCACCACTCTCAAGATCTGGATCCTTACTCAGCAGTGTTCCTAATGGCATCCACCTGGACTGCCTACAGTCAGTGAGCACAATGCCTTCTTCCAGGTGAAATCGTGCTCCTGTCCTGCAGGTTGTTTCTATGATTCTTAAAGGGATGGCCAAGTCCTGCCATGGTCACTGAAGACGGCTAACCTAAAGTTTCATCACTGGAGCATTGATCGCTCTCCTGAAGCCTCCCTGGCTTCAGTGGAACTTCTATTGCTCCTCTCCAGGGTGATCAAGTCCCACTGCAGTGCGTGGAGCTTCCTTGCTCTCCTCTGGGGTAATCAAATCCCACCACCATGCCTGGAGCTTCCTTGCTCCGCTCCGGGGAAATCAAGTTCCTCTGTGGTTCCTGGAGCTTCATTCGCTGCCCTGGAGCCTCTCGCTTCCAATCAGGTCTAACCCGAGTCCTCCAAGAATACTTAACTCTGATAGCAGTCCACTGTTTGGTTGCTCTAAAAGGGGATCGACAATCTCACTGGGGCCTCCAAATGTTAAGAGTCCAGGCTAAAGCCCCTCAGATGTCAGGGTGCGAGCTAGTCAGAGAATGACAAAGAGTCTCACTGGTAATGCAAACAGCAAACAGAGTTTATTGCACCAGCATACTGTTGCCAAAATACACTTGGGGTACACAGGCCAGCCAAGCCTGGCGGTAAGACCCCAAACAGCCCAAGACAGAAGCTTACATAGGCCCTTTTGGGCTGGGAAATACATCAAAAGCAACAACCTTAGACATGTTCATTGTTATGGCTTTCCAGGCACAGGCAGCCTGTTTTGTTCCCATACCCACTATCATCCCTTTCTCACACCTTTATCTTCCTCCTGTTCCTCAGACCAAAGAAGACCTGTGTCCTTGCCCACCTGCACCTGGGTCCACAAAGTTGCAAGGCAGCAAAGAATGAATTATCACTGAAGCAGAATCCTCCCAAAGTCCTGGCTCCTCCTGGCCTAGCAAAGAAGCAGTTTCTTCAGCACAAGGGAATCTGACACTGCCCAATGGAAGCATTCTGTTATAGTAATTTAATACACTATCATAGCATTTACCTATACTGCAACACAAGTAGTTGCCGAAGGGGCCTATTGGGGTGCCTGTGTGAGTCTGTGTGTAGAGGTGCACTGAAGTAGCAGTTTGACACCCATAGGATTGTAAACCCACTGCCACAGGTTGTGCGGAGCTTCAGATCATAGGAATCTCTCAGGCATTGGGGTGGATGAGTAGGACCAACAGGCAGGTGACAAAACAGCAAATTTGGTGTACCGAGGCCTCAGCCCTCACTCTTGCTTCACTAACCTAAGCACATG
Organism: Ochotona curzoniae; assembly: GCF_017591425.1. Taxonomy (NCBI): domain Eukaryota; kingdom Metazoa; phylum Chordata; class Mammalia; order Lagomorpha; family Ochotonidae; genus Ochotona; species Ochotona curzoniae. The sequence goes on from NW_024467089.1 coordinate 27,254, forward strand.
CAGCTGTCCACGTACAGTGAGAATCCCGATGGGCTGCACATCTGTGACCTCACAGGGCTCTGTGGCCATATCAGCCATCCACTCACCAGCCGCCTGGTCATAACCGGCCAGGAATGCTATGACCTCAGTATTTTAGGAAGCCATGGCAAGAGACAGGCCCCATTTGGCCAGGTGCAGAAAGTGAGCAGCTCTGCTTTCTGCAGTCTTTACACTAACGCCCCTCTGCTCACCCCCCTATACACACACACACTTACACACATACATGAACACAGAGAAACACTCACACAAGCCCACAGACACACATCCTCACCATCCTCCATGGAAGCCAGCTTTCCATCGGTGTATGGGGCTTGAGTGTCTACTGAGTGGCAGTGTGCCAATATGCTGAAAACATTTGAAGCCCAGGGCTTTTGCAACAATGTTACTAGGAAAGTGTTTCTCCTGGCTTGTGGTTTCATTGTCATTCTCTTTAGAGTCACTTCGGCAGAGGATGGCCATATCCCTGAGCCACAATGGAGAGTTTTTGAGCCACTATAGAGTCCACATTCATCTAGGTAGAACAGGGGCCCACAAATATGGTTTGACACTGTGTTGGGGCTGTCATTTTTATAAGTGAGCACCCTGCTCAGTGAGGGCCAACTATTGGGATAGATACATGCTAGAGCTTTCGTGCATCTCAGATTCCTGGAGTAGCAAGCAGTTGCACAAAGGGGCATATTGGGGTGCCTGTGTGAATTTGTGTGTGTGTGGGGGTGGGCCATTGTAGCAGATTGACACCCCAAGAATTTGTAAGTCAGTTAGCACAGTTGGTGTGGAATTCCAGATGCTAGGAATCTTACAAGCATGGGGGTGGATGAGTTGGACCACCAGGCAGGAAGGTGACAGCACAGCAACTCTGGTGGACTTTGACCTCAGCCCTTACTCTTGCTTCACTCACCTTTTTCCATGTGGCTGTCCATGATCAGGGAGCACTCTGATTGTCTGTCCCTCTGTGACCTCACACAGCTCTGTGTCCTTAAAAGCTGTCCACTCAGTAGCACCTCCTCATACTTGGCCAAGAATGCTATGGCCTCAGCATTCTAGAAAAGCCATGGCAACAGACAGGTCACTTTGGCCTGGTCCAGAAAGCGTACAGGAGGCTCATGCTGTAGTGCATCTCCAGCTGAGTTCTGTACTCAAGAAGGGTGCTTGGATGAAGCACAAAGAGAGAGAGAGGGACCACTAGGATTTCATGCTCATAATGAACAATGTGGGGAAGCTGTCTGCTTTATTTGCCCAAAATCAGTCAACCTGTGGCTCAGACCTTTTATGTCATGGCTTAGTTGGGAATTTCTATAGATAATTCTGCCATTAGTTTTGTCTAGAAGCCATAAAGTTCCTGTTACAATTCTTATCCTGCAGCTCAATCTTGTATCACACAAAAAAAGGGAATCTAAAGAATAAGGAAAGAATGAAAGCCTAATTATAGGTCCCTTGAATAGCATAAGGTCAATGGGGACAGCCAAGGCACTAGGAATACTAGAAAGCCCTTTTGCAGGATAACCTCCAAGCTCACACTGATAAAAAGGCTACCTCACAGTAGCAACCAAATGCCTGCATGGATTAAAATCCTTTTGCAGAGTGGTCTGGTGTTTATGCAAATGAAGGTGGAGCTGCATTCAGGTGGTTGTAGAGACTTCCGCCTGGAGTGCACTGCCAAACAGTGGAAAGTTGCTTGTGGCCCTGCCTGAAATGGAAAAATACCCTTCACACCTTCATCTCTGCTACATCCATTGCACAGGACCCCACCTCTCCCCTTTATTATTATGTTGGGGTGCGTAGTTCTCTGCAAGTGGCTTGAATCATGGAGCTCAAATGTCGGAGGATTACTGGGACAAAAAACAATACAAAAATAAGACCAATTAATGTAATTCCTAAATTTATAAAAAATGAGTAGAGGTCTTATCAGAAATAATCAATGAAAGAGATTGTAAGAATTGATTAGTAACACTTCCTGCAGAGAGAGCTTGAAGATGAGAGTGAGAAATTGCAGAAATCTGGGCATCTAGTAGCTGAATGCTAAGGCTAGTAGATGTGTCATTCCATACACATTTGAGCTGAGTTTTAACATCACTCCAAGAGACATGAGAGTCATTATAAAGGAGAGGGGTGACACAAATTCGTCTGCAAACACTATGGCAAGTGGTAACAATTCTGGATTTTAAATGTTAAATTTCATTGTCAATATAAATATCTGCTTCTCCTAATGCACCAATTTTGGTCTGCAAATCTAACAATACTTTCCTATGAACTTATTGCACCAGCTGTAAGAGGTTAAATAAGGGTAACAAATGCAGTGAGGTCCAAAGATAAACCACAAAGCATGGACAAAGTAGTTGAAAACAATTCCAATGCATAATGAGCAGCATCATAACATCACAGATGAGGGTCTTCTCAAGACACCAAAAACACTAGGTATCCGCTTAGAATTACGACAATTAGTGACAACACACTTTGTACAAGTTACAGCATATACAGAGCCATCTCAGGAAAGTGAGAGGGAGCATAAGGCTCCATCTTGTAAGGGAAGAATATTACTTATCAGCAGTCCTTTTGGGAGTAGTTTGAGTCATGCGTGGGGATGTCTTAAGTGGTAGATAGTAGTCAGCAGATGTACACGTGGTGTGTCCTCATGGCTGGTCTTGATCTGTGCAAAACTTGGCCTTTAAAACATTTCCGGGTGGAAGTGTCCATTGACCTCAGCAAGGGTAGCACTGAGATTAGTGAAACATTTTCTGTTGTTTTGGCCAGGGGAAGGCAAGAAGGAGACATAGCATCATGGTTCCTCTCAGTACCTAGGTCAGTACTCTTTTTCTGGGCCTTTGGGAAATTGGGGTGTAAAGACAGTATTTGGAATGTCATGCTTATAAGTTAGCCATACCTACATAAATTCTTGAGACCTACCTGTATATTCTCAGAGGCCTTTTGGAGTTTTTAGAGAGGAAATAGAAGAGAAGTAAACAGAAAGCTAATCACTCTTAGTAAAAATATCATGTGAAAACTATTAAAGAATAAATTTAAAATAAACATACAGGCTTAAATAGTACATTGAAAAGGCAGTGAGAATATACCATGAGTGACTTGGTTATTAAATGAACTTGAGCACAAACATATGGATGACAAACATTTTCAATGATAGTCTGAGATTTACATTATGTGAATCAAAAAAACAATATTAGCTAAGGACAGCACAATAATGTAGTTTCTGTAATGATCTAAGATATTTAAACATTTGAAATTATAAATTGGTTAGAATAACCTGTTGTTTGTAGTAAAATAAGTTTGCATGGTTATTCAGATGGTTTACAAATATAAATGAAGGAGAATACAAAGTGGATTATGATAAAGATTTTATCAAGATGGCTTAGGGAACATATATTAGACAAATACAACTGTTCCCTAAATAAATTTTGTTACAAAAACGTTAAGAGTTAGTTAAAAGTATTTCATTTCTGAATTAGTAAACAGACAATAATTTACAATAACAATTTAAAAAAATTATTTTGCAATAACTAGCTGGAACAAAGTGGCATAAAACTAAGATCTATCATGTGCCCATTTCTTGTCTGATCTCAAGGAACATTGAGACCAGACAGTAAAACACACACACACACACACACACACTCATTTTTTTTTTAACTATAGAGGACTGTAAGAGTAAAATTTTAAACAATTCTAACAGCAAGACAAACAGCAAGACAGACATAGGCGGCCACCACACTCACTGAATTTTAAATGGCTAATGAGGGTCCTATATGGATACTGACTTGCCGGGGACCAGAGAACTGCGGAACAGCAGGAGTGACTCCATTTTGTTATTTCCTCACTTTGTAATGGTCTTGGAATGCTAGATCCAGTTATCTTTCACCCAGATTCCTCGTAATCTTTCACCTGTAATTGTTCACACAAGATAATGGTTGTCCTGGTGACCTCTGCCCTATCTGGCCCACATCCTGCTGTAAAACTCCCCCCACCCAGCCTTTACCTGTGGCTTAAATACTGCCTGAGAAAATAAAGTTTTCGGAGCTTGATCAGACCTCCTGTCTTGCTCCCATTCTTCGTGTCTCCTGTCCCCCCCAATCGTCGGTTCTCTCCCAGGTCTCCGTTGAAGACCCCGCGGGCCGGGGCACTTGGTGCCCAACGTGGGGCCTGGGGTACGTGCCCCCCGACGATCGTCCGCCTTCCCACGGCTGTGGACACTTGGACCCCGCGAGAGTGAATCGTGAGTGAAGGTTCGCATAGAGCCGACGCGGGAGCGTCTAGTGAGTGAAGGTTCGGATAGAACCACCGCAAAAGCGTCTCATGAGTGAAGGCTCGCATTGTGATTGCTGCAGGAGCACCTGACCTGAAGGCTGACCCGGAGGTAAATTGGTGTGACGAAATGGGACAGGAATTAAATAAGCCTGACTTATTTTTACAGGGCCTCAAGGAGGCCATCAAGGCATGAAGAATTAGGGTTAAGAGAAAAGAAACTTGGCTGGTAAACAGCTTCAGCGCAGCATCTTCCAAGAGAAGCACATTGTCAGAGAAGTGGTGGCTCTAGGTGAGCCTCAAAGAAAAGAAGGTGACCTTAGGTACAGTATCCCTCCTTTTGAACGGGAGTGTACCCTGCAGAAGTGACCCTTGGCACCCCTCAGCTCTGCACGAACGTGGGGAACCCCCGGCCACGGCCTAGCTATGATTGAATCCCCTGAGAGGTTGTAAGGGAAGGGAGGTGTTAGGTGTCCAATTGACTTCTTTACTATGCTCTCATCTTCTGCCTTGAGAGATGGCCGTGGATGCATGGCTCTGGGGTGAACCTGTTTGAGGACTGACGGTTTCTGGCCGAGGCAACACTTCGGTGTCACTCTGCAGGGAATCCCCTGGGCCCGACAGCCCGACTGGGTATCCGAGTGCCACTCTCCTCTCTGCTGTCTTTCTTAAGCCATAGGCAATAATGGTGGGGAAATTGATGATCTCGCACTTAAGGCGCTAACATACATTCTGAAGTTCTGAGGGTTAGAAATCTCAGATGCTCAGGCAGTCAAAGTCTGAGGGACTGTTGTCAGATTGGCACCTTGGTTGACATTGTTTAATTTATTTTCCTGTAATACTTTGAAACTGGAGAGCAAAACTGGCCATGAACCACCTTAGCCACTCCAACAAGAGCTTCTGGGAAGCTCAGAGGGCGGGAAACCACCCCCAGTTCTAGGGGAGTCGAGAACACAGCCCCAGGTGCAAGCCTTCTAGTGGGGTTCCTCCAGCCAGTCCAGGATTTTCCCATTGTTAACCATGAAGGGAACCGCCCAGCAGTGTGATATCCCTGGAATGCAGGAGATTTAAGAAAGCTGTGGCAGAAATGAGCCTAACTCACCCTGGGCCAAGACTAGACTTTAGGGTCTTGCCCATAAACCCTGTATCCCGGCAGTTTGGATAATATTTTAGGAGCCTGTACAACTCAGGAAGTGCAAGTAGTCTGGGAAAATGTAAAAGAGCTTTTAGAGAGAGTTAACATGAATGTCTCCTTAGAGAAGGTGCAAATGATCCCCCTCTTTTTAAGATTTTAGGGACAGTATTATGTTTTGAAAAGGCCTCTCCCTTGAAACCCCAGCTAAGCGTTAGGGAATAATATTCAATAGTAGAATTTCAAAAGCTTCTTGGAGAGGTCAGTTGGCTATGCCATTGGCTACCCATGTATACAGGACAATTACTTTCATTATTTGAAAAGGCAAAATGCTAGGAGAATGAGTTTCCCTCATCTACAAGCCTTACAGGAGACTCAAGAGGCCCTGAACAAGGCTACTTGCTCACTATTGTTCTAAGAAAGAGTTATAAGTGAGGACATTTTCAAATTCTTCCATGCTTATGGCTGCCCTTGTCCAGGAGAGCAATCCCCTCCAGTGGGTCCATTGATCAGTTGGAGAGGTGCCCAGAGTTAATACTTGCCCCTATTGTTGCAGGAATTTTGACTCCGAATATGGCAGCAACCTCAAATTCTTGTCTCGCAGGAAAGAAGAATTTTCATGCGGACACAGTTTAGTTTTAACGCAAGATTTATTAGGAAAGTTGAGAAGAGAAGACTCCCGTCCTAGTGACGGGAGAGGGCTTTGAGATAGAAAGAACCCGTGCATGGGGGAGTGTTGGGATCTTTTAAAGCTTCATTTCAGAAGGGAGTTTTCCAAGAACAAAGGAATTTCCCCGTCCCCAGGTGGTCCCCAGGTGTTCGGTTTTGGGGCAAAAGATCAGGGAGGTGCAGGATATGGGACATTCCAGGCCTTGGGGAGATATGCATCACTTATCAGCCTGAGGCCCTCCCACAATGGCCAAGGTAATGGCCGATAATACTTCAGGTGGGGCATTGATAACACCTGTCCCTTGGAAGGGACGTGTTCTGGTGAGTCCAAGACATGGTGGAGAAATTCTCCTTTACTCGGGGACCCAGAATGCCCTAACTGCCTACTACCCACTAACTCCTCTCTCACTATCAACTGGCAGATCTAATTCAGGAGGTCAGAGAGCTAGCCCTTAGGTGTTAAGAATTTGAAACAGCAAACCTTGTTGTCCCTTATCCAATGAGTGATTTTGAATGAGGGGCAGGCTGGCAGCCTCCCTTGAAGGTTATCTCAGCGCCATTGACTACCATTATGGGCCATATAAGTGGGTCACCTCCTTCAATCACTTAGATTGGGAAATTTCTGCCCTTTTACCAACAAACCATGAGGATGGAGGAAGGGAAAGGGCCACAGCAGAGGTTTTTCTGTCCAATCCTGTTTATTTGACCTATCTTGAGCCATGTCAAGTATCAGCACAGTATAAGGAACTATTTGTTGTAGTTTCAGCAGAACTTCTCTCACAAGTTGAAGAATCTTTTAATCTGTTCTCCTACAGCTTTAGTGTTGTAAATTTGCTCCCAGAATTGGCTCAGGAATACACAAGGTTGGATGATAATCCCATCATCCCTCATGATCCAGGCCCAAACATTGCTGTGAGGGCAAGCCCATCCCCCATGACTGAAGGTCTCCATGTGCTCTACTCATTGGGTAGCAGACAGAGATATCCTCTCCATTGTAGCTGCTTTAACCTTTGGCCTAACCTGCTCTCCCAGTCTCTCTGGACTTAACCACACCCAGTCACCTTCAGGATCTAAATTTCTCTAGCTCCACCTCATAGCCCTAACCCCTAGCTGAGAAGAGCCAGGTAAGAGATAAACGATTAACATTCATGAAAAAAAAAAAAAAATCAGAAACTTGTTCTGTAACCTGATTTAGCAGTTATATATAAACGTATACAGAGTGGTCCAAATGCATTGTTAAATTAACCTAAAGCATGAGATGAAACTATGTACTTGTTTTACAAAATATGTCTTGGTTAAAGTATGTCAAAGAAGAGGTTGGAAATCTCAAAAGGTTTAAGAGTTGTATGTCTTTGTTTTGATGTGTTTAGTGATTGTGCATGTTTGTTTAGTCTTTATTGTTGGTGTTCTATTATTTTTGTCTGCACAAAAACTAGATTTTGTTTTAATTCTCTTTAACCAGTTGTATCTTTGTCTGGAATTGTTATGTTATTGTTCTTGTTGTGAATTGGGTAAGTGTGTGACTGACTGACAGACGAGATGGGATGGACCATGACTAACCCCCTTTTCTCTCTCCTGGTAAATAATAAAAAAAAAAAAAAAAAAGTCTAACTTATCTAACAGGACTTGACCAGACCAGTCTCTCCACCTCCGCTGAGAAAACGTTCTTATAACATTTTCTTGTTGCTTAGTTTTCAGCTTGCAGTGTTGTCCTGGCACTTATCAGGTCTAAAATACAGTATTCATTAACATGTTCAGTTAAATGTTAAATGTTAAATGTACTTTTTGTTTAACTAATCTACACCTCTAAATTTTTCAGTTTGAAACCAAGTCTCATGACTTTGAGCGTTCTAGTAGGATCCCTGGAACTCTCAAAGATTGAGACAAAAATTTGGATAATATAATTGTCATTTAAAATAATTTGAATTATAATCTCACAATATTAAAAATAATGCTAAATTTGTTGCATCATATATGCTACTAAATAGATGAGTATTTATGCTCATTGGTTGAAATGTTTCCTACTCATAAAATTAATCCAGTTTGTAAACTATTTGTGTTCTTACTTACAAGGAAGTATGTGAGATTTTGCCTTGCAGGAGAACAACAAATTCTTTAAAGATGTATACTAAAATTGGTTATGATGTGTATAATTTCTGAATTTTGCCTTTTAAGACAATGAAGTTGGAGTCTGATCCCTTGTGAAGAACGACAGTGTTTTAACATCCTTATAATAACCTTTTAAGATATTTTAACATTTAAGTTGTTTCAACACCGCCTTTTAAGTTATTTTCATCTTATTGATAACTAATAAATTCCTAAGTAGCCTCCCAAGACTACAGCCAAATTGAAGTTTTTTCAGCTCTCTTGACTTCAATAAAACAAACTATGAAGAAGCTCCAGGCCTACTACCCATAGAAAAGGGCTTAGACAGGCATGCTTGAAGTATGCCCTTTGTAAGGCATTTAGGACCTTGGCCTCCTTCAGGTCCTCATTGTGATTCTTATCTGCCTTCTTTTGAGAAGGGGAAATTCCCAAATCAGCTAGAAGAAGGTTATTGAAAAACTTCTCTTTCCAGGTTTTAAGGCGGGTTTGTGTTAAAATCTGTTTCCATGCATTGGGAGAAATGGTTAAAATTGCTTAAAGACATTGTATTTAAAAGTTGGTATACTTTTATTTTAAAAATGTAGCATTGCTTGTAGAATATTTTGTCCTACAGGGAAAGGGCTATCATACAATGAAGAGGGCAAACTAGGACAGAATATTTAAAGGTTTAAGCATGTTAAAACAGAGGAAGTCAGAAAAGTTAAGAAATGAATCTTGTAAGCCTTATATATAATTGGCCATAATTTTTAAGATATTATTATAACATTGTTTAAGTTTTTAACATTAATACTTAATACATGCTGATGTTAGAATTGATATCTGTTCAAAAAAATTTTGAAGTGTGTATACATAGAAATGCTAGTAAATATCTAAAAATAAAAATACCTGTATGTCTAATTTTGAAAGCTGTTAAAAAATTGAAGCATTGAATTTTAGATAATCTCTGCTTAATTGGTAACTTTGCCAATTGTCTATCCACCTTCCGTAAGCTCTAGTTCCAACCACTGAATTTGTTAAAATTCTTAAAAAGTTATGATATGATTTTATCAAGAGCTATATTTTCAAGGGTATTTTCTGATATGGATTTACTTTCAAATGTTTGGGTGATCATTTCTAAGTGATAAAAATTTCTTAACATGTTAGCATTCAAATCAGTCTGACTAAATGAATGTACATTATAATGATGAATCTTCAATTAGATGTTTTAAGGCCTCTTGGCATATTAAATAGGTTTAATTCTTCTGGTTTTGGGATTTCTAGATGGGCCCCTAGCAGCCTCAAAGTCAGAAGAATGTGTTTCAAAGGTTGTATCTTTCAGTTGGTAAAGTTATTTAATTGTAGAACAGACAACTGATCTATTAAAAAAAAAGGGGGGCATTGCTAAAGTTTGATAGTAAACTATAGGTATGGTTTATTCAAATTATTAAAAGCAAAATGTAATTCTAAACGATTGGTAACGTTAACACACTCAAGAGAATTGTCAAGTAGCTGTTCCAAAAGTTGTTTTGTTTTATGTGTTACCGGATACACATGTACATGTTTATGTGGCAAGCTATGTAGTCTATCTTAATTGGCTTATAGATGAAAATATTCATAAATGTGAATTGCTAAGTTGAATCATTTTGAGAATAATGTATGGATATGCTATTAAGCTCTTGGAAAGGCATGTCTGTTTTTATTTCTTTAAGACCTACAAGGCCTGTTCAGCTGAATAATTCTGAATGTATTCAAATGTACTTACTATTGTGAGTACAGTTTCAAAACTGGCCATAGGACCCCAACTCCTCATGAACTAGATGCTAAAAGGAATGATGCTGTTTCTACACCAGTAAATCCGGGATTGTTCAAGACCGAATCCAAAAACATCAAGAAGAGCTCGAAGCTGTGCAGAGAACTGTTTCAGAACCCTGTATGGACAGCCTGGGGTGGGATATTGCCATATTTACTTCCCTTGTTGGGACCCCTGATCAGCATTTTGTGGATTGTTTCCTGTGGTACTTGTATTGTAAATCGTATCACTCAGTTTGTTCGGCAGCAGATCCACTCCCTGTTGGCTAAACCCATCCAAATTCATTATCATCAGCTCGATTTGGCAGATCAGGGCTACAATAAGCCAATAGCTGATTAAGCTCCAGCATGGAACTCAGACCCATGCATGCTTGCACAATGCAGCGTTGGGCACCGTAGCAGAAGGTGCAGGCAGAGCACTGCAAGGGGAAGGCCGCAAGTCCTGCTTCTGAGTCCCCTGAGAGGTAAACCTGATTGCATAGGGGTTGATGTCAGGGGTCCCAGGACCTTGCAACAAGACGGCTCTGCCCCTCCTCTCCAAAAGACACCAAGAGCCATTAGGTAGCAGGGTTGCTGACTCTTTATCCCCGCGAGAGGAATCAGGTCACTACCTCCCCTCTCCGGTCAAGGCCCACTGTCTCCTTGCTAGGAGCAGACCTGATACAATTCTGCCTGTTCAAAAAATATAGAAAGGGAGGAGATGCCGGGACCAGAGAACTGTGGAACAGCAGGAGTGACTCCATTTTGTTATTTCCTCACTTTGTAATGGTCTTGGAATGCTAGATCCAGTTATCTTTCACCCAGATTCCTCGTAATCTTTCACCTGTAATTGTTCACCCAAGATAACGGTTGTCCTGGTGACCTCTGCCCTATCTGGCCCACATCCTGCTGTAAAACTCCCCCCACCCAGCCTTTACCTGTGGCTTAAATACTGCCTGAGAAAATAAAGTTTTCGGAGCTTGATCAGACCTCCTGTCTTGCTCCCATTCTTCGTGTCTCCTGTCCCCCCCAATCGTCGGTTCTTTCCCCAGGTCTCCGTTGAAGACCCTGTGGGCCGGGCCACCTACTCAAGAGGTTGTGTTGTATCCAGCCCTCTTGAGTCCCAGATGACTACTCAAAACAAGCACATTTGGATGATGAGCTACTTGTATATATAGGCAGAGGTCAGTGCAAATCCTGCAAGTGAGAAAGCCAGGACTGGCAGCTGGGGACGTGTAAATCATCATGGTGGCCTCCCCCAGACTACCAAGTCAGGCTCCAGAACACAGGATGGCTACTACCCTCTGACTGAGGCCTCCAAAATGTTACAAAGTGCACAAGAGATCATGTCAGATACATTTAGGATTTACTAAGGCACCTTTACAAGCCAAGCTTGGTGATAACAGTACACATTAAAAATTAGTAAGTGAAAAGTCAACAATGATAACTCAGTCTGAATTGAAACCCTGAGAGAAAAAAATGGTCGTTATTGAAGACCCTGATATTAGTTATCTTAGCAATATAAATTAACCCAAGAAATGTGCAGTCAACAGCCTAGACATATTTACAAACCTGCAAACGTTTATCAATATCTGGCTTTTTTGTTGTTAAGCATTACCTGTCCTGGAACTTTCGGAAATACAAAAATTTGAATTAGACTTTTGTAAAAAAAATTTTTTTTATGGTAGTACTATTTTGATACAACATAATTATGTTCCACTTAGCATCTGACAGCATCTTTAACACAATCCAAATGCCTTCTCAGTTGTATTTATTAAGTAAAGCTTTTGGATTTTTAAAATGCATAAAGCAAGTCAAGATTTATAACATCTAGTTGAAATAGCAATCTTAAGCAATGTGAACATGCTGAAAGGCAGAAAACACAAAGATTGCTTCAATATAGAATCTTACATTCTGAGACACCTCAACAAAGTCAGGTCTGGAGTTCACTGGAGCTAACTAGAAAAAATTTATTCATTAATTATATAGACACAGTTAAGAGGAGATGTTATAATAATACATGCTTTTAAAACTTTGTTCTTCTAACAGAGGATATGATTTTAATTCCTTGAAGCAATGATGAACATTTTAGAAAACACTGAAAACAGTATTTTAAAGACTATATATCTAAATATAAAGACTAGCAGATAAAAGCACATGGGTGCATCCCATACCTGGAAAAATTTTAACAGTGAGTTAGATGTTACTTTTATATCAGTTTATATTTGCTGTAAATGTCACACTTTTAAAGGAATGCCTTAAACAACACATTTACAGTTACAAATTCAAAAATTCAAAGGTAAAATTTTGATAGAGTTAAAAGAGATGTTAATTTTGTGCAAACATTGTTTATAAAGTACAAGAGGCTAGATATTCTGTTTGAAATTTTGAGACAAATTTCTGCTGGGATAACTATGGCTAAAATGCAATACTCCACAACAAGAATAGCCATTATTTCTCCTTTGATTTCCTTGATTGTCTCTCATGTTCTTTCAAACTCCAGTGGCAGTTTGCCCCTGAAGAACCCCAGCAATTGTTAACCCTTGCATGTATGATGGAGCTACTTCAGTACAAGCCCGAACATAGTCTGACAAATCTGTCCTCACTGGCTGAATTAAGGTCTGGCAATTTGGAGTAACATTTTCAAAAGCTAGCTCTTTAACTCTGATATCTATAGCTGTTTTGTTAATTACTGTCCGGCCCACTGCTTCAGTGAGTCGAGCCACAAAATCTTCAAAAGGCTCCTCAGGATTCTGTTTAACATTTATGAAATTTGAAGATTTTTGATCTGGAGATGGCAGGCATTTCCATGCTCTTAGTGCCAGGGAGATTAGCTGTAATGTCTCAGGCAGAGTAAGATGTTCTGAAATGCCAAGATGAGTACCCTGTCCTAAATGCATGTCTAAGGTAAAAGAAGGTTTGCCACACCTCACAGATCCCTGAGACTTCACCTCTACCTTAGCTAATTCCTTATATTCCATTTTCCACAAAAGGAAGTTTCCTCCTGTGAGGCAAGTCTTCGCAACCTGAAACCAATCATACAGAGTCATCCACTTTGGTGCTAGTCCCTCCACCATTGCCATAGTTTAGAGGGAGTTTGGCCCATAGTCAGAGACAGCATATGTTAGTTCTTTAATAAGCTTATAAGGCAACAATTCCCATTCAGACTCACCCCATTCATAGACAAGAGGAAAACAGAAAAAATCATCTTCCTTATGTGTCTCCTGAATTGCCTCTCTAAAGCCAACCTTTGGTGGATCTGGTCTAGCTGGAAAGGGCTCACACTGCTTAACCAAATAATTAGGAGGCTTATCATCCACAGCAGGAGACCACCCATCATGTAATTCAGCTGTCTGCATTTTTCACCATCCTTAACTCTTGAGCTAAATTTTTGTTATTTTAAAAGATCTTCTTTCTCCTCTGTTAAATCCTCCTGTTCATTTTCATAACCCTTAATACTATCTTCAGGACGAACACTTTTCATTGAGCCATAAGTACAGCCTGAGCCTCCCTTTTCACATTTAATCAAAGGAGTATTCTCCTGGGGTGGATCAGTCAGGGAAGATGAGGTTCTGTGGCTGTACCACCCTCCAATAAGCAGCTGCCTGGTAATAACCAGCCCAGAATGCTATGGACTCATCATTCTAGAAAAGCTATGGTGAAAGCGAGGCCCCTCTTTGACTGGTGCAGAAAGCTGGAAGGTGGCTCAAGCGTTGTTTTTTGTGGCGTTTCCCCATCGACACTCTGCTCAAAGCACCTTCCCAAAAACAAACATTCCCACAGGTCCTACCAGGGAGGATGTCCAGCCTCCGTAGAAGTCAGCTGTCCATGAATCTCAGATTCCTGGAGTAGCAAGCAGTTGCCAAAGGGGCATGTTGGGGTGCCTCTGTGAGTGTGTGTGGTGGGTGGGCCACTGTGGTACTTTGACTTGCATAAGATTGTAAGCCAGTTGGCACAGGTGGTGTGGAGCTCCAGATTACAGGAAGCTAGCAGGCACAGTGGTGAAGGTGTGGGACCAACAGGCAGGTGACAGCACAGCAACTTGGTAGACCATGTCCTCAGCCCTCACTCTGGCTTCATCACCTTTTCCCAGGTGGCTTTTCAGGTGTAGGGAGAATCCTGATTGGCTGCCCCTCTGTGACCTCACAGGGCTTTGTAGCCATACCACCTGTCCACTCAGCAGCCACCTGGTAATATCCAGCCTGGATTGCTATGGACTCATGGTCCTGGAAAAGCCAGGGAGACAGACAGGCCCCTTTTGGCCCAGTGAAGAGTGTGGGCAGGTGGCTCTAGCTCTGCTTCCTGTGGCTTTCACCCCAATGCCCCTCTGCTTACACCCACGCCACACACAAACATATCCCCACAGGCCCTGTCACGGATGATGTCCAGCCACCGTATGAAAAAGCTGTCTGTGAGGCTATGGGGCTTGGGTGTCCTCCGAGTGGGAGTGTGCCAATATGCTGAAAATGGAGTGAAGCCTGGGGCTTTTGCAACACTGTTACTAGGAAAGCATTTCTAACAGGTTGTGGTTTCATTGTCCTTCTCTTTTGAGTCATGTAATTTGAGGATTGTTATAGCCCTGAGGCACAAAGGAGAGTCCTTTTTATAACTAATGTCATTTCCTCCCAAATTATTTTTCAGTATTATCCCTTTCTCCCTTTAAGTTTTATTGCATGTGCCACGGCACATGCCCACCTAGGAGTTTTTTGCAAAAGGGAATGCATAAAACCCCTTCAGGACACCCCCTAATGTGCCCCTACAGTCAAAACTAGTTAAGGTTCTTGCCACATATTATTCAGGCATAACTGCCTTAATATTAAAGGCAAAAAAATTGGCCATACAAAATTTTGGAAAAGATGTGGATACTATCATTGTGCCTTATACCTCAGAGCAGGTAAAATTGTTCACTCCAAATTAACAATGAATGGGGTGTTGCTTGGGCATCATTTGCTGGCTCCATAGATAATCATTATCCAAATGACCCTTTAATACAATTTGTGAGGAATCATTTCTTAGTTTTCACCAATGTCACCTCAAATAGTCCCCTGAAAGAAGGAATTACATTTTTTACAGATGGTTCCTCAAATGGAATGGCTGCTTATGTCGTTCAAGGCCAATCTTTCCCAATAAAATCCCCTTATGTGTCTGCTCAATTAGTTGAATTGTTTGCTGTGCTTCGGGTTTTAAGAGGTTTCCAACAGCCATTTTTATTTTGAATACAGAGAATGCTTATATAGCCCATTCCATTCCTTTATTAGAGACAGTTCCATATATTAAGACCACTTCCATAGCTTCTCAGCTTTTTGTTCAGATATAATTCTTAATTAAAGAAGAGATCCCTTTTTTATAGGATATTTGAGAGCCCATACATGACTTAAATGACACTTGGTTGACGGCAATGCCCAAGCAGACACTGCTACATAGCTGGTATACCTAACCCTAGATCCCTCTGTGTCCGAGGCCCACTGGACACATGCCTTACACCACTTGAATGCGCTCACACTTTGCCAGATGTTTAAAATTTCCAGAGAGCAAGCTAGAAAGATTGTCAAAAAGATTGTGCTCCATTTTCTCCAGTGCCTCTTGTAGGAGTAAAGCCTCAAGTCTTAATTCCAAATGATGAATGACAGATGGATGCAACACATTTTCCATCTTTTGGCAGGCTCAAATGTGTCCATGTAACAGTGGACATCTATAGTGGGTTCATCCATGCCAAAGCACTTACTGGAGAAGCCTCCAAGGATGTTATTATCCACATGCTAAAAAGCATGCCAGTCATGGGCAAACCTAACAGCCTTAAAACTGATAATGGCCCAGGGTATGCAGGAGCTAAGTTTTGACAATTTTGCACTTAACTAAAAATTAAAGATGTTACTGGCATTTCATATAATTCACAAGGACAAGGAATTATTGAAAGGACCCATCAGACCTTGAAAAACATGCTCAAGAAGTTAGAATTCTCCACAGATTTATCCGTGACACACACTCCTAGGAATAGATTTAACCAAGCCATTTTTATTATAAAATTTTTAATTCTTGATAATAATAATCGATCTGATGCTGATTGACATTGGCATTCCACAATCCAAGATTCACATGTCTTAGCAATGTGGAAGGATCCCCTCACAGGACGATGGAAAGGACCAGACCCAGTCTTATCTGGGGATGACAGAAAAAATGCAGAACCACACAGGCTACCAAAGCAGCTTCTTAGAGCTGTTGGTTCACCACCACCTACAAAGAAGGCCAACTCCCTCTCTGAGACACCTTCATCTTCTTCTGTTCCAGATGCTTCTGTTGCTACACCTGTGGATTCTGTGGAGTCCAATTCAGGAGTCACCAATAATTGCCATGGATCTCAAGCACCAGCCTCATAATCCTCTTCAGTCATGGAAATATACCTGGGTTGTGCTGTCCGAGCGATGTCATTTGGTCAACATCTTGGATCACTTCTCACATGTGGTGGTCAGAAGTCTTCACCCCGGATTTGTGTAAGCTTGTCCTCGGAGCTGCCAACCCGTAGGGTCTTAGTACTCTCCTTGGACTTTTTGTAGCTCCAGAACTGTCTAACTAACCAAACACCCCAGGTTGCAGCAATTTCCAACGATGAAATCTTGAAGAAATTGATTTTTATGTGTGTCCAGGGAGTCATTGTGACTGCCGCCTACTCCACAAGTGTTGCGGCTCTGTTGACTACTTTTGTGCCTCTTGGGGATGTGAAACTACAGGTACTGTCTATTGGCTTCGCAATTTGCCCCCAGGAGAATGGGACTTAATAACTGTAAAAAAGAATTTCAGTGGCCCCACTGTGGAAATCCCCTCCATTCCTATGCCCTTTGGTGATTGAGTCATCTGTATTCTCCCATACATCCCGCCCAAAGCATGGCAATTTGTAAAGCAGAAAACCCTGTTACAAAAGGTTGGTGTCTGCCCCTAGAAATCCACCTCACTCCCACAGCATACAGAAATAGAGAGGAGTTGTGGATGAGAGGCCATGCCTGGGGTCTTAGATTATATGAAATAGGAACAGATACTGTTTCTTTTTTTTTTTTAATCAAATTGTTAAAAGAGCCTGTTAATGCTGAACATCCTGTCAATAATGGATCAAATAATGTAATTGCATATAAGCCGCCTTTACCCCGACCTCCTATCTGACCTCCCATTCCTTCCTCAATCCCTCAACCTACCACATTTCCTCCTATTTCTCCCTTTTCCCTCCTTCCATTGTCTCCTTCCCCACATCCTGACCCCCATACCCTTCTTCCCAAAATCCTCATTCTAACCTTGGTGAATCAGACTGCCTTGACAGTTCGGGAAGCCTCACCTGAGCTGATAAATGATTGTTGGCTTTGTACAAATGCCCGTCCTTATGAAGATATTGCTTTGATTGATGTTTTTTTATTATTCCAATTCCTCTTCCCCTTGTAGCTGGATCAATGATGATTGGTCTGGTATATCTCTAACCCAGGTTGTTGGCTTAGGTCTTTGCTTGATTATCTCCCATAGTTCTCACCATTTAGATTCCTTTTCCTATTTGTTTAATCCCACCATTATTCCAGAAACCCATTCCCAAAACCTTCTTCCCCCGAGTAATGCTTGGGGGCCTGCACCGGCGGTCTCACCCCTGCCTTTTCTATCAAGTTTTTTTTTTATATTATAAGGAATTTTGCATTTTAGTCCAGTTAGTCCCTCACTTGTCCTTTTATGCCTCTGAAGAATTTTCATAGTTTTGGGAATCCAGTCCCTTTTCCTCCTCCCACTCCAAGCATGAGCCAATTACTGCCCTTACTGTTTCTGTTCTTTGGGACTTCGAACTGTTGATGCCTGCACAGGCATTTCCTCTCTTGTTCTTTCCGAAAATCACTATGCTGAATTGCGTGCAGCCAATGTTGAGGATGTACAGTGCTTACAACAGAGTATTGATGATTTAACCAATTCTCTTTCCTCCCTAGCTAAAGTTGTGTTACCGAATCACTGTGGTTTCGAATTGGTATTTCTCCAACAAGGAGGTTTTTGTGCTGTCCTTAAAGAGGAATGTTGTTTTTATGTGGATAAAACAGATACAGTTAGAGAAACGTAAAAAAGGTTCATGAAGGTCTTGAATAATGAGAGAGAGAGAGAGAGAGAAAGAGAGAGAGAGAAGAGAGTTTGTCTAAAAGTTCATTTTCCTCTTCTCCCTGGCTTATTGCCCACCATTTTAGGACCTCTGGTTGAATTATTAGTTTTAATTTTCTTTGGTCCTTGGGCATTCATAAAAAGCACCAATTTCATAAAGCAACAAGTTGATCACCTGGCTTCAAAACCAATTCAGCTTCATTATTATAACCTAGCTTTAGAGGATAGATTGTGTATGGAAGATTTTGACTCCCTGAGTGATGATCCCCCATGTTGCTACATGTGGTGTCACTCTTCAAATCAGTTCATCTAACATGATATGGCCCTTCATGGTTGGGACGGGTATTTCCAGGCAAGGCTGTCATTAATGGCAGCTTTGCCAGGAGATACAAGCTCCAGCTATGGACTGTCATAAAGCTCCTTTTTAGTAAGCATGTAGCCAAAGACAGGCAGCTTTCTGATACCCAATCAACGGAAGAAGGGAACCCTGGATGACTGGCATGGCTGCCCAGAGATGGGTAAGAGTTGAGAGTACCTCAGAATGAACCTAACACAGGCGACACTTATCTTGCCTTAATGAATATTTTGCCGTTTACCACTTTTGTTATTATATTAGAGAATTGGGAGATGTTGGAAGCCTTATCATCTAGGCATATTGAAGTCATTTTGAATTTTGCAAACTGTCAGTGGAAAGCACCAGCTAGCAAAGAGCAAGAGAAACCAAGTTTTAAGATGCCCTGTGGTTAACAAGTCATTTAGCGACTCACCCTGCTCTGATCACCCTTGGTGCTCATGACAAAATGATGGCTTATACCCTGTCTGCTGGCATCCTCTTGTGAGCATAGTGGGGTATGAGAAATTGCTACCCAGAGTTGTGAAACCATACCATGAGCTTGTTTCCTCTTTCTCTCTGCCCATAGATCCTGTTTCACAGATTATAAATCTCTGAGTTAAAAATAAAAGTTTGGTCAGCTGGATCAGACTTTCTGTCTTGCTTCCGTTTTTCATGTATCTTGTCCTCCATTCTCTCCTAGGTTGGTTGTGACCTTCATTTACTATTCTGCTGCATGGGACAAAAATCCATGGCGACCATCAGGTCCCTTCTGGCCTGGTGCAAAAAGTGGGCAGGTGGCTCAAGCTCTGCTTTGTGTGGTGTTATGAAATGACCCTCGTAATCTTACACATACCCAATACAAGAACATCCCCATAGGCCCTGCCAGAGAGGCTGTCCAGCCTCCGTGGAAGCCAGCTGTCTGTGAGTGTATGGAGCTTGGGTGTCTATCAAGTGGGAGTTTACCAATATGCTGAAAATGGAGTGAAGCCCAGGGCTTTTGCAACACTGTTACTAGGAAAGCATTTCTCCTGGCTTGTGATTTCATTTCATTCTGTTTTGAGTCACGTAGACAGAGGATGATCATAAACCTGAGCCACAACGGAGTGTCCTCGAGCCACTATGGAGACCACATTCATTTAGGTAGATCAAGGGCCAAGAGTATGGTTTAGCATGGTGTTGGGGCTGTCCCTTGAATGAAGTGGGTGCCAAGCTCAGTGAGGTCCAACTGTGGGGGACAGATACATTTCAGAAGCTGTTGCACATCTTGGATTCATGGAGTTGAAAAAGATGGGTGTGGGGGTGCATGTGTGGTCGTCCATTATAGCAGTTTCACATGCATAGAAATGTAAGCCCACAGGCATAGCTGGTGTGGAGCTTGAGACGACAGGAAGGTCGCAGGCAAAGGGTGGATGTGTTGGACCAACAGGCAGGTGACAGAACAGCAACTTTGGTGGACTCTGACCTCAGCCCTCACTCTTGCTTCACTAACCTAAGCCCATGTGGCCGTCCAGTTACAGGGAGCATCCTTATTGGTTGCCCCTCTGTGACCTCAAGCCATCCACTCAACAGCCACCTGGACATAATCAGCCCTAAATGCTACAGCCTCAGCATTAAAGAAACTCCATGGGAATGGACAGGCCCCTTTGGACAGGTGCAGAAAGCAAAAAATGTGGCTAAATCTCTGTTTTCTGTGGTCTTCCACTCAATGCCTTCCTGGTCCACACCCAGACAAACAAACACATCCCCACAAGCCCTACCAGGGAGGATGTGCAGCCTCAATGGAAACCAACTGTCTATGAGTTTATTCAGCTTGGGTATCTACGAAGTGAGACTGTGCCAATATACTGAAAACGGAGTGAAGACCAGGGCCTTTGCAACACTGTTACTAGGAAAGCATTTCTCCTAGTTTGCAGTTTCATTGTCATTCTCTTTTTAGAGTCACATAGGTAGAGGATGGCCATAGCCCTGAGCCACAACTTAGGGTCCTTTAAGCACTATTCGCCTAGGTAGAACATGGACCCATGAGAATGACTTGACAGCACGTTGGGGCTGTCCCTTGTATGAAGTGAGCACCCTGCTCTGCGAGGTCCAACTACTTTCAAATTGTTTCCTTCATGTATCTGAGGTAAAGGGGGATGCTGAGGGAGAAGTTCTACCTGGTTTCCCACCCACCCCAAATTCCGCATGTTCGGCATGCTCTGAGATACTCACTCAAGTGGTTTTGATAGTTCACCAGTTATGAATTGCTGCTAATCTCACCCCTCCAAACATGAGGAGGTCTCTGAAAAAATCCACTGATTGATATTGTCCATCATAATGTCTCTATTTGCCCAGTATTTTGTTGCCAACCTATAGCAGAGGTGGTTGATTAACTGGTCCTTTCATGGTTAGGGTTCTGAGTGGGCATTTCAGTTGGGTAGATCCCCAAAGAAACTTCATCTGAGGTGTTCCTAGGCCAGATTCTTGTATGCACCAGCAAGTACAGGGCCCAGCACAGTCCATCGCCCTGACCAGCTGGTGGTTGCAATTGCTTGGTCCGTTCTTTCCAGGTGGTTATGCAGTTTAACTTGACAGAATTAGCCCCCAGTGCCAGTTTCTGCCAGCTGTTGCTGCGGCTACACCTAAACAATCCTCGCCCACTCTAATTGTAGATTGTACCAATAGGAATAATCATCCCAGTCTGGCTTTTCCCTGATCTAGTCCACATGAGGCGTACAGGTGTTGTAGCCCTGCATAGTCTGGTCTGCCCCAGACCCAGTTCATGCTCTCCAGTGGGAATAGCTGTACAGCAGGAGAACCACCCTTTTTTCCCCTGCTGGCTCCGCACCCACCCTCCCTGGTTCTCACAAGTACTGAATGGGCACTCAGTCACATCCAGTACAACCTCATTCTGGCATTCTGTATTGTGGACTGGTTTTTTATCGCTACTGAAACTGGCTGGACCCTCACTCTGTTCTGGTGCTCAAATTTGCCAGTGATGACATGAACAGATTCTGCCTGTTCTGCCCCCAATCCATGCCTAATGTATGCCAGTGGGAAGCTGCTTGTGGCCTGCTCTGGGCTGTTTCCATTCTTGCTTTATGTGCTTACCAACACAGTCTGTGTCTTGCCAGAGGAGTTGCCAGGTTCTTTCATCAGAACCTCTCCCAGTGCAATTTTGCGCATACTATGGGGTCCATGAGCCAGACCTACTCAGTACACCTCCTGTCCACATGTAAGAGTTTGGGTTAAAGGCCCCCAGACATGATGGTGTGAACTAGTCAATCCCCAGAGAATGATAAAGAGTCACTTGGAATGTAAGCAGTAACAGAGTTTATTGTGCCATCATGCTGGGGACAGACCACACTTGGGGCACACAGGCCTGCCAAGCAGGGTGGTCAGACCCTGAATAAGCCCAAGACAGAAACTTATATAGGCCCTTTTGGGCTGGGAAATACATCAAAATAACTACCTCAGACATGTTCATGTTTAGCCTTCAGGCACAGGCAGCTTGTTCTGTTCCCATACCCATGATCTGTGTGGCTTACCCTATTCTCACACCCTTACCTTTCTCCTGTTTCTGAGAACCTTGCCCTCTTGTACCTGGGTTCACAATGTTGCAAGGCAGCAAAGAACACATTTATCACTAAAGCGGAATTCTCCCAAAGTCCAGGCGCCTCCTGGCCTGGCAAAGTACCAGTTTACTCTATACAAAGGAACATCACACTGCCAAACAATAGCATTTTATCCTGCCTTCTGACTTTCCCCCCTTCTTTTTCTTTTTTTAAACTGAGGAATCTTTATCAGTGCAGGGTAGCTGTTGAAACTGCTGTAAGACAATTAGCAATTGGATGGTACGGTCTTGTACAAACTTTATACAAGGCAGTTTTACTAGGAGCTGGAAACCTTATTTGGCTCCTATATTTCCAAACAGAGGACTGGATGTTAGCTGCTTTAAGGGAAGATGAATGTCCTTTTCTACTCTTGGCTAATTTTGGCTGAGAGGTGGCGCTGTGTTGAGTAACAGGAGCAGTATTGGGTCCTTCTAGCAGTTCTTGAAAGAAGGTAGAAGTCATCAAGTATTTGATGTACAGCCTGGCATTTCAACTGCTTTTCTTTGTTAAAGTCTGGAATGGTGTCCAGAACTCTGGTGGCGCTCCCAGGTAGTGAAGTCACTGTTGTACAATTGAGGTGCAAAAACATATATCATCCCACCTAATGTGGGCGGAGGCGTCCTTTGTTTCATTTTCCATGTCAAGGAAAGTTTACTTTACCAATTGTTGTAAGCCCTAAGAGTTTCAGGATGACACTTACATCCTAGAACATAAAACACAACACTGAGAACATTTTGTTGCAAGACCTGCTAGTCACATCAAAAGATGTAACTTTTTTTATTTGCAATAACTGAGCAGTTTGTACTATTCTAACAAGATTTTATAGAGTTTTCCTTTTCCAGTAAGGCCAAGTTTTGGCACTGGACATATGCCAGCCAACACACAGGCTGCTGGGAGCTTGGTATTCTAAGCTCCCCCTACTAATAAGACTGTCTAGATCCATAAGTCACTACTTAGAAAAATCTATGCTTTTTAATAATATATATATATTTTAACATAACTCTGAATATACAAGACCTGCATGGGAAGTCAGTACATAGTGACTCTAGTGAATTTAATAAATTAGCACTCTTATGTGTGACATGCGTTTTTACCTGAGAATCTTGACACATGATGCTTATGCTGTGGATGCTACTTGAATCCACACCAACCCCAAGAGGCATTAGACAAGAACACACACAAAGTGGAAGTACTCCTCTCTAATGAGAGAAGAGCATAACCATCTTTGATGGCTGCTTCTTTGCACCGGGGCATGGACCACTGAGGCCCTTCAAGGAGCAACACTCTTGCATCTGCATCCTGGGCTTTAAAAAGCTCATATGGGGCCCAGCGTGGTGGCACAAGTGGTTAAAGGTCCTCGCCTTGCACGCCCGGGATCCCATATGGGCGCCGGTTCTAATCCCGGCAGCCCCGCTTCCCTTTCAGCTCCTTGCCTGTGGCCTGGGAAAGCAGTCAAGGATGGCCCAAAGCTTTGGGAACCTGTGCCCGTGTGGGAGACCCGGAAGAGGCTCCTGGCTTCGGATCGGCATAGTATCGACCCGTTGCGCTCACTTGTGGAGTGAATCATCAGGCGGAAGATCTTCCTCTCTGTCTCTCCTCTCTGTATATCCGCCTTTCCAATAAAAAATAATAAAAATAAATCTTTAAAAAAAAAAGCTCATATGCTTGCTCTCTTTCTGGCTTTCTTGTCAGACCAGAATGCCTCTTGTGCTGACTCTGAGGCCACTGAGTGCTACTCCAGAATGCCAGTCTATGAGTCTGCTGTAAAAACTGTTTTCCATTTGGAGCATTTTAACATTTCCTGACATCTGAACTATCATTGAACTCTCTTATACATATAGCCATATGACTACATAGCTTGCCACATGTTTTAAAGTTATCAATTGCTTAGAGTTACATCATGTTTGAAATTATCAAACATTAAGCAAGTAGAGGCATTTATATTTCAGATAGCACTGCAAAGCTACTTGTAGGACTTTATACACTCTTGTACTTTTTTTGGAGCTAAATGCCTAACTATAACAACTGATAATTCTACAACCAGATGGTCACTTAGGGACCAGAAAGGCCGATTTGAGGAATTCACATATCAACAATCAGTTTCTTCATCCAACAGGTTCCTTTTCTTAGTTTGTTAGTTTCTGTTCCTCGGCTTGGGGGAAGAAATATATTTTTCTTGATTTGTCATTTAGACTAAGGACCAAGGAGTTCCTGTCATGTATATTTTCATATCAACCATTTCTGCCGCCTTTCTACATTGCAATTAATCCTGGCTCCCCAATGGCAAGATTTTCTAAAGTCACTTTTTTAACCAAATTTTTCTACACAACTCTCCTTGCTAACCAAAAGATGTAATCTTTGACAAATATTCTTATGACTTTGAGACTCCTAGGGGCCCATACAAAAAACTCAAAAATCAGAAGAGTCAGGTTGACTGAAACAGTAACAGATTAGATAAAATGACCACACAAATGTCAATAATAGAGCTTACGGAAGCTGGATAGACAACGAACAGAGTTATCAGTTTGTTTCCATTAACAATCCTCAAACCTCGAGACTTCCAGTGTCAGGTATTTAGGAGGACTTCCACAGATGCACACTTTAAAGCTATTTTGCACACAGATATCAGTTCAAATGTTAGTAATACTTACATAATGCTGTAACAATATCTCAAAAGTTATAATCAATTCCACATAAAACTTGCAAGATTCAATTCTCAAATTTTATGACTTCTTCACCTCTTTTTCAACATGTTTAAATTTTAACTATTTTGTCCTAGCTTTTCTTAGGCATATTCCTGTAGGACAAAATATTTTACCACACAGTAATGCTTTTACTTAATAATTTTCCTTTTATAATCTTATCACCAAGAGCATATTCTTAGGCTTGTAACCATTCTTTATCTGACATTTTTTTTGATCTATATTTTGAAACAAACTTTGAAATCCTTAAGACAACCCCTTAACACAAACCTGCTTCAGAACCTGAAGCAGTTACCACTTTCCAGCTGATTTGGGAACTTCCCTCTTCTTAAATGAAGACAGAGACAGGGTCAAGTTTCTAAAGTCCCAAATTCTTTAAAGGCTAGGCTCCAAGCATGCCCCTCCTTTTTCCTGGGCTGATAGGCCTGCTGCGTATTCTTGTCCCATGTTTTATTGAAGTCAAGGGTACTGAAGTACTTCTGACAAGGGATTAAACTTCAATTTCAATTATGTTGCTTTAAAAATGGTTAAATACTTAGAAATTGCACACAATATAGAAAATTTTACCACACATCCTTTAAAATCTTATTGTCTTCTTTGTAAGGGAAAATCTTAGGAAAAGTACGTTGCATAAATAAGAGCAGAGATAACTTACAACCTGAGATTTAAAATAATTTGACCAACATGGGCCCGGCGCGGTGGCACAAGTGGTTAAAGTCCTCGCCTTGCATGCCCGGGATCCCATATGGGCGCCGGTTCTAATCCCGGCAGCCCCGCTTCCCTTTCAGCTCCCTGCCTGTGGCCTGGGAAAGCAGTCGAGGGCAGCCCAAGGCTTTGGGACCCTGCACCCGCGTGGGAGACCCGGAAGAGGCTCCTGGCTTCGGATCGGCGTAGTATCGGCCCGTTGCGCTCACTTGGGGAGTGAATCATCGGACGGAAGATCTTCGTCTCTGTCTCTCCTCTCTGTATATCCGCCTTTCCAATAAGAAAATAATAAAAATAAATCTTTAAAATAATTTGACCAACAGACATAAATATCAATATACATGCTCTGTAACCATCCATCACTTTATAGAACACATGAAGCAACCAATTTTACATAATTACATAACATTGTTGGATTACATTCCAGATTATTTCAAAGAGCAACTGAATTATTCAAATTTCTTTCAAAAACTCTTTCCTTGAGAGTTCCATCGATCCTATGCAACTCCCAAAGTCAGGAGAACAGAGCATGCCAACAAGTAGGCCAGATCTGATCCACTAGAAACCAGTGATAACTTTTAACACCAAAAAGTAGCAGAGAACATTGCTAAACACTGAGAGCTCATCACTGAAGTCAGTTGCCATAACACAAAAACCCTGATGAACCAGCACACGAACCAATCACCAATATCAGTAAAATACACCACAAAAGTCACATAGGAGTCCACACTCCTAGTCAGAACCAGAGTCCACCCCAGAAAAGGGACCAAAATCTCTCAGACTAGAAAGAATTAAATTAACTGAAGAGTTTTGCTCCCAGGTAGATCCTGCTGCCTAGGAGCCACTCCTTAGCCAACACTCAGTAGTGGGAGCCTTCTCAGCCATTGAATTCAAGCCTAAAATAAAACAGGGCTACAAAACAAGGACACATAACAGACCCAGTTTAGGCCTGCAAATACAAAAACTTTCACAGCAAGCCTACTTTCACTCGGACTGTCCCACTTTATGCATTTCTCCACATATTCACCACCCCTCCATATTCAGTTCTTTAACTAGAAGTGCCCTGAACAGCGTCCACTTGAACTGTGGATAATCAAGGATCTTGAAAACTTCCTCTAGGATGTATCTTGCTCCTGCCCTACAGTTCGTTTCTATGATTCTTAAAAGAGATGACCAAGTCCCGCAGCAGTCAGTAGAGTCTTGCTTGCTCCCCTGAAGCCTCCTCCCTGGAGTCTTGCTTACTCCCTCCTCTAGCCTCATCTCTGGGGCCTTTCTTTCTCCCCGAAGCCTCCCTGGTTTCCTTGGAGCTTCCCTCACTCCTCTCCATGGTGATCAAGTCCTGCTGCAGTACATGAAGCTTCCTTGCTCCCCTCCTGATGATCAAATCCAGCTGCAGTGCCTGGAGCTTCCTAGCTACCCTCTGGGGAAATCAAGTCTCTGCACACCCTAAGGCCTCACTCAGCTCACACCAGAGTCTCTGTCTTCTTCTGGGGTCTAACCCCAGCAGTCCAGAAATACTTAACTCTGGCTCCAGTCCACTGTTTGATCTCTAAAAAAGGGTCAAAAATGTCACTGGGGTCTCCAAATGTTGGAGTCTGGGTTAAAGTTCTCTAGATATCAGGGTGCGAACTAGTCAACCCCAGAAAAAAAAAAAAAACAAAAAACAAAAAACAAAGAGTCTTGCTTGTAATTCAGGCAGCAAACAGAGTATATTGTGCCAGCATGCTTGGGTCTGACTACACTTGGGGCACACAGGCCTGCGAAGCATGATGGTCTGACCCTGAATAAGCCCAAGACAGAAGCTTACATAGGCCCTTTTGGGCTGGGAAATACATCAAAATAACTACCTTAGACACGTTCATTTTTAGCCTTCAGGCACAGGCAGCTTGTTCTGTTCCCATACCCATTATCTGCATGACTCATCCCATTCTCACACCCTTACCTTCCTCCTGTTTCTGGGACTGGAGAATAATTGTGCCCTTGACCCCTGCACCTGGGTTTACAATGTTGCAAGGCAGCAAAGAACACATTTATCACTAAAGCGGAATTCTCCCAAAGTCCAGGCGCCTCCTGGCCTGGCAAAGTACCAGTTTACTCTATACAAAGGAACCATCACACTGCCCAACAATAGCATTTTACCCACACTCCGACACACACCACCTGTGCACACTGGCTTATAATTCTCTGTATGTCAAACTGCTACAACAGCAACCCCTTCCTTCCATACATACACTCCCACTCCTATCTTTGGCAACTGCTTCCTACTCCACGAATCTGAAATGCATGATACTTTCTGAGATGTAGCTGTCTCCCATAGTTGGACCTCAAAAAGTAAGGAAGCCAATTCAGACAAGGGATAGCCCCAACATGGTTTCAAAACGTTCTTGTGGGTCCCTCTTCTATCTGGATTAATGTGGCTCAAGGAATTTCTTTGTGGCACAGGGCTATGGCCATTTTCAGCCTAAGTGACTCTTAAGTGAATGACAATGAAACCACAACCCGGTAGTAATGATCTCCCAGTAACACTGTTTCAAACCTGGGATTCACTCCGTTTTCAGCATATTGGCATATCCCCACACCGTTCTCTGGCAACTGCTTGCCACTCCAGGAATTGGAGATGCATGACAGCTTCTGGCATGTATCTTTCCCCAATATTTGGATCTTGCAGAGCAGGCCACACAAGTCAAACAAGAAACAGCTCCAACACGGTGTCAAACCATTCTCGTGGGTCCCTGTTCTACTTTGATGAATGTCATCTTCCTAGATTCCTAAGGTCTCTCTGTTCTTGCACGGGGCTATGGCCATCCTCTGTCTACCAGACTCAAAAGAGAATGACAATAAAATCACAATCTGGGACAAATGCTTTCCTAGTAACAGTGTTGCAAAATCCCTGGGCTTCACTCCATTTTCAGCATATTGGCACACTCTCACTCTGTAGACACCCAAGCCACATAGACTCACAGACAGCTGGCTTCCACGGAGGCTGGACATCCTCCCTGCAAGGCCCTTGGAGATATGTGTGTGTGTGTTGGGGTGGCAGTGAGCAGTGGGGCATTGGGTCCAAGACCAGAGAAAGCAGATCTTGATCCACAAGCCCACTTTCTCCACTGGGACAAGACGGGCCTGTCTGTCACCATGACTTTTCTTGAATGCTGGCATTTGGGGCCGGTTATGACCAGGTGGCTGTTGAGTGGATGGCTGGTATGGCCACACAGCCCTGTGAGGTCACATAGTAGCAGCCAATGTGGATGCTCCCTGTACCTGGACAGCCGCATGGGCTTAGGTAAATGAAGCAAGTGAGAGCTGAGGTCACGTTCCAACAATTTTCTGTGTTGTCACCTGCGTGTTGGTCCAACTCATCCACCTCCATCCTTTGAGCTTCCTGATATATGGAGCTCAGCACAACCTGTGGCAATGGGCTTATAATCCTATGGGTGTCCAATGGCCAACCCTGGCACCCGAACACCAACATCCAACTTTGGCAAGTGTTGCTGTCTATATCCACTACGATGGACTTGGTGGACATTGCTGATAACAACACATGTGGACCCTGACTAATGGTAAACCCCAAAGTTCATTAGTGGCTGCAGACTTTATACACTGGCGGTCATATGGGTTAAGAGAGGAAGTACTGATTTCATTAACGAAACCCAGTAACAGTCTCTATGCTTTTGGTTTGAATTCTTTTTGTCTTTTATGTTCCACCAAGGTTCTTACACACATACTGTCCACTAATCCATTACTATGCAAATGGTCTCCCATCAGTCATACAAAATGTAGCCATTGTGTTCCCATGTAAATACTGTCCAATGATCTGTAATCCAGTGCTCCCTGACCTTCTGTGGTCACAATGTTCTCCTATAAATCCACTTTTTGTGTTTTATACAATGAGGCCTGAAAGTTGTAGCTGGGGGAACATGCTCTCAGAAGAGCAGAAAAAGAGGGATTAACAATAATACATATCATACAAAGATGACTTCACCAGTGACTACACACCCTAACTGCCTATCATTACATCTAACTCCTCAACATCATTTTACCCAAAGAATGAGCATTGGCTGCATATCAGGGATAAGGGCTGGTGATCACTCTGGCTATTTTAACCTGAGAAATGTTCATAGAGGGTGCCATAGCCACCAGGTATTCTCCAGGAGATGCATCTAATCATCCTTTTTAGAAGATAGAAAAATAACAGCTATAATTTCTCCTGAGCTAACATGTTTTTGAATTTAACCTAAATCAGAGTTGCACAGGAACCGTGAAAGGATCAACATTAACATCCATCATACATAACAGCTGAATACAGTCAAAATCTCTATACAGTTACATCTTGCTTAACATTAACAGTTTTAAATTGATAAAAGCTTTTCAGGGAGATTCTTATTCCAAAACTTAAACTTTGCAGTTTGTAGTGATAAGCATGGTTTTTATATGATCTGACAGATTATTCGTTCATATCAATTAGGATTCATTCCTGGCATGCAGAGATGGTTCAACATTTGGAAATCCAAAAATGTAATACACCGCATCCAAAAACTGAAAAACAAAAACCATCTAATAGTATCAATAGATGCAGAAGAAGTTTATGACAAAATTCAACACCACTTCATGCTAACAACCCTAGCTAGGATAGGCATAGAAGGAACAATCCACTACATAATCAAGCAATATATGAAAAACCCAATGCCAGCCTTGTACCTAATGTACCAAAACTGGAACCCTTCCTACTGAGATCTGGAACAAGACAAGGATGTTCACTATCACCACTACTATTCAACATAATCCTGGATATACTTGTGGAGACCATAAGAAAAGACAAATAAATACAAGGAATTCAAATGGGAAATGAACAAGTCAAGTTCTCACTATACATGGATAGCATGATCCTTTAGTTAGAAGACCTAGAGACTCAATACAGAGACTGCTAAAACATATATGAGAGCTTGATTGAGTGGCAGTGTTCAAAATAACTGTACAAATGTACAAAACAAAAAACAAGAGCCATATTGTATGCAAACAGCCCCCAAGATGGAAAAAGATCTTGTCAACATCATACCATTCAAAATAACACAAAAGAGTATGAGGTACCTAGGAATTAATTCACCAAAAATGTAGGAGACTTCTTTGAAGACAACTACACTAAGCTTAGGAAAGAAATTGAGGAGGATTTCAAAAGATGCAAAAAACACCCGAGGCTCCTGGTTAGGTAAAATCAATATCGTCAAGATATCCATACTACCAAAAGCAGTATATACATTCAATGAAATCCCAAACAAAGTACCCAAAACATAGATTGATCTGGAAACACACACACACACACACACAAAAAAAAAAAAAACACACAAATAGCCAAAAACATTCTGAAGAATAGGCAGTTGACAGGGGGAATCAGAATTTCAGACCTATGAAAACACTATAGAGAGGTTGTGGTCATCAAAAAAGCTTGATACTTGCTCAGAGATATAGAGGAGGATGAATGGAACAGAATAGAAACAGTAGATGGGAACCCACACAGATACAACCAAATAATCTTTGACAAAAAAACAGACAACAACCCATATAAATGGGAATGTCTCTTCAATAAATGCTGTTGGGACAACTGGCTGATAGGCTACAGCAACCGGAACATACACTTGCATCTCTCACCATACACTAAGATCAAATCAAAATGGATAAAAGACCTAAGCCTACACCAAGAAACCTTCAAACTTCTGGGAAAAAATGTAGAAAACAATCGGCAAGAGCTAGGTGTAGGCCCTGACTTTCTGAATGGAAAGCCATAATCAATAGGACTCAAGACCAAAATAAACAATTGGGACTATATCAAACTAAAAAGCTTCTGCACAGTAAGGAAAACTATCAAAAAAAGTAAAAAAAAAAAAAAAAAAACATAAAATGACAGAATATCTTTGCACACTATGTAGATAGTAGAGGACTAATCTCCAGAATATACAAAGATCTCAAGAGAAACCAAAACACCAAAGCAAACAATCTACTCAGAATATGGGCACGGGAAATGGGCAGACATTTCACAAAGGAACAAACCCAAATGACAAACATGTGAAAAAATGCTCAAGATCCCTAGGAATAAGAGAAATCCAAATTAAGGCATCAATGTTGTAAGACCTAACAGCAGTAAAAATGGCCCATATACAAACAACTGCCAACCACACTTGCTGGCAAAGTTATAAGGAAAGGGAACCTTTATCCATTGCTGGTGAGAATGCAGGTTGGTGCAGCCTGTATGGAAATCAGTACGGAGAATAATCAAAGAGCTGAAAATTTGCATATCATACCCTATGATCTAGCAATAGCACTCCTGGGAATATATCCAAAACTCCTGCTCCATGAGAATCCTACATACACCCACACTTTCATAGCCGCACAATCAATAATTGCAAAACTTGGAAGCAACAGAAGTGCCCATCAATAGAAGACTGGATAAGCAAGCTATGGTTTATTTATTCCATGGAATACTACTCAGCTCTAAAAAAACAAACAAACAAACAAAAAACACAATGAAATGTAGTTCTTTGTGGCCAAATGGATCAAACTGGAAACCATCATGCTAAGGGAAATGAGTCAATCCCAAAATGTTAGATACCATATGCTTGCCTTAATTTAAGTTGAAATGCTGTCAATTTGAAAAAGGGTTCCTGTGAAATGTAGTATTACATTGTTAATTAACCACATAATGTTGGAAAATGTTGATATTTTATTATGGCGTTTAATAGGTCACAATGATAAAATGTCAGCTATGCCTATAGAACAGAGTTATTCTCCTCAAGAAAAGTTGAATACAGCTGGGAAATAAGATATAGGAGACTACGCAAGTCACAGACCTGCATCGAAAGAAACAAGACTAGATTTGATCTGTAACACTGCAATAAAGTAAAACAATCCACCAGCGGGGAGGGCAAGGAGAGGAGAATGGGAACCGAAAGAGCCTATGAAACATTGTTATAAAATTAAATGCAAATTTTGAAATAAGCAATAAAAACCAAATTAATTAATTAAAAAAATGAATAACAATGAAACTACAAGCCGAGACAAAAGCTTCCATAGAAAATATGTTGCAAAATCCCTGGGCTTCACTCCATTTTCAGCATATTGGCACACTCTCACTTGCTAAACAGCCAAGCCCCATACACTCACAGAGAATTAGCTTCCAAGGAGACTGGAATTTCTCCCTGGCAGGGTCTGTGAGGATGTGTGTGAGCATGCAGTGGAGGATGTGAGCAGAGGGTCATTGTGTGGAAGACCTCAGAAAGCAGAGCTTGAGCCACAAGTCCGCTTTCTGCACATGGCTAAAAGGTGCCTGTTTGTCGCCATGGCTTTTCTAGAATGCTGACATCATAGCATGCTGGGCTGCTTATGACTAGGCAGCTGCTGAGTGGATGGCTAGTATGGCCACAGGGCCTGTGAAGTCACAGAGGGGCAGCCACCAGTATGCTCCCTGTTCCTAGACAGATTCATGGGCTTGGATGAGTGAAACAGGAGTGAGGGCTGAGGTCATGGTCCACCAAGGTTGCTGTGCTGTCACCTGCCTGTTGCTACAACTCCTCCAACCCCATGCCTGCAAACTTGCTCTTATCTGGAGCTCCACACACCTGTGGCAACTGGCTTACACTCCTATGAGAGTCATACTGCTACAATAGCCTACCACCCCCTCCGCACCATACACGCACCACAACACCCGATTTGGCAACTGCTTGCTACTCCAGCAATCTGAGAGGCATGACAGCTTCTGGCATGTATTTATCCCCCGAATTGGAACTCACTGAGCAGGACACCAATTTCATACAAGGGACAGCCTCAACGCAGTGACAAACCATTCAAGTGTGTCCCTGTTCTACCTAGACGAATGTGGTCTCCATAGTGGATCAAGGATTCCCCATTGTTGCAAAAGGCTATTGCCATCCTCTACCGATGTGACTCTAAAGAGAATGAAAATAAAATCACAACCCAGGAAAAACGCTTTTCTAATAACTGTGTTCCAAAAGCCCTGGGCTTCACACTTTTTTCAGCAT
This sequence comes from Ochotona curzoniae, assembly GCF_017591425.1. Lineage (NCBI taxonomy): Eukaryota > Metazoa > Chordata > Mammalia > Lagomorpha > Ochotonidae > Ochotona > Ochotona curzoniae. The sequence goes on from NW_024467089.1 coordinate 60,697, forward strand.
ATTGGAGCATTCCCACTCGGTAGACACCTAAGCCCAACACACTCACAGACAACTGGCTTCCACAGAGCCCAGGTAGGGCCTGTGGGGATGTTTGTGTGTGTCAGGGTGAGTCTGAGCACAGGGGCATTAGGGGGGTAAACCAGAAACAGCAGAGATTGATTCACCTGCCTGCTTGATGCAACAGGCCAAAGGGGCATGCAACAGGCCAAAGGGGCATGTGTGTGTCACCATGGCTTTTCTAGAATGCTGAGGCCATAGCATTTCGGGCCTGTTATAATTAGGCAGCTGCAGAATGGATGGTTGGTACACCCAAGAGCCCTCCTAGGTCTCAGCGTTGCAGCTCCCAGTACCTGGATAGCTGCATGGGCTTAGGTGAGTGAAGCAAGAGTGAGGGCTGAGGACACGGTACACCAAAGTTTCTGGGCTGTCACCTGCCTGTGGGCCAACTCATCCACTCAGTCACTCCAATGATGAGAGCTTCCTGTAATCTGGAGCTCCACACCACCTGTGCCAGTGGGGTTAAAATCCTATGGTGATCAAACTGCTACCATCCTCCACCCAATTACACACACCCAATTTCTGGCATGTATCTGTCCCCCATAGTTGGACCATGGTGAGCATAGTGCCCACTTCATACAAGGAAAGTCCCAATGTGGTGTCAAACCATTCTCTTGGGACCTTGATATACTTAGACAAATTTGCAGTCCGTAGTGGCTCAATGACTCCTGGTTGTGGCAAAGGGCTATTGCCATCCTCTGCCTAAAGGACTCTAAAGTGAATAGCAATGAAACGAGAACCTGCGAGAACGCTTTTAGTAACAGTGTTGCAAAAGCGATGGGATTCACCTCATTATCAGCTTATTTGCACACTCCCACTCGGTAGACACACAAACCCCATACATTCATGGATAGCTAGCTTGCACAGAAGCTGGATATCCTCAGTGGTGGGAGTGTGTGTGTGTGTCGGGGATTGTTTGAGCACAGGGGCTATGCGGGGAAGACCACAGAAAGCAGAGCTTGAGCTACCTGACCACTTTCTGTACATGGCCATAAGGGGCCTGTCTGTCCCCATGGCTTTTCTAGAATACTGAGGCCGTAGCATCTGGGCCACTTATGACTAAGTGGCTTCTCCCTGGATAGCTGGTATGCCCACAGAGCCCTGTGAGGTTACAGAGGGTCAGCCAAGCGGGAAGGTCGCTGTACCTGGAAATCTACATGGTTTTATGTGAGTGAAGCAAGGGAGAGGGCTGAGGACATGGTGCATAAATTTCTGTGCCGTCAACTGCCTTTTGGCCCAACTCATCCACTAAGCCACCCTGATGTCTGAAATTTCTGTCATCTGGAGCTCCACACCACCTGTGCCAGCTGGCTTAGAATACTATGGGCATCAAACTGCTACCACCAGCCATGCCTCCCGGCTGAACAAAAACTTCTGTCTTGGCAACTGCTTGTTACTCCAGGAATCTGACATTTGGAACAATTTCTGACATGTATCTGTCCCCCATGGTTGAGCTCAATGAGCTGGGACCACGTTTCAAAGAATATCTCCAACGAGGTGACAAACATTCTCATTGGTCCCTGTTCTACATAGAAAAATGTGCTCTCCATAGTGGTTCAAGGACTGTCCAGTGTAGCACAGGACATGTAAATGTTCATATCAACCATAACTGGAGCCTTTCTGGATTGCAACTAATCCTAGCTTTCCCAGCCAGCAAGATTTTCTACAGTGATTTCTGTAACCAAATTTTTCTATACACTTCTCTTTGCCAATCAAAACATGAATCTTTGACACATATTTAAAGGACTCCTAGAAGGCCCCACATAAGAATCTTAAAAATCAGAAGTGTCAGGTTGACTGAAACAATAACAGATTAGATACAATGACCACACAAATATCAATAATAGAGCTTATGGAAGCTGGATAGACAATGGACAAAGTCATCAATTTGTTTCCATTAACAGTCCTCAAAACTTGAGACTTCCAGTGTCAGGTATTTAGGAGCACTTCCACAGATGTACATTTTAAAAGTATTTTGTAAACAGATATCAGTTCAAATGCCAGCAATACTTAAACAATGCTGTACCAGTATCTCAAAAGTTATAATCAATTCCACATAAAACTTGAAAGATTCATTTCACAAATTTTATGACTTTCTCACCTTTTTCTCAACTTTCTTATACCTTCAACTATATTGTTTTAGTTTTTCTTAGCCATAATCCTGTAGGACAAAATATTTTTACCACCACAGCAATGCTCTTCCTTAATAATTTTTCTTTTACAATCTTCTCACCAAGAACATATTCTCAGGCTTGTAACCATTCTTTATTTGCAAAATTTTTGGATCTATATTTTGAAATAAACTTTGAAATCCTTAAAACAAAGCAATTCAAAACACAAACTTGCTTCAGAACCAGAAGCGGTTACCTCTTTCCAGCTGATTTGGGAACTTCCCTCTTCTTAAATGAAGGCAGAGACAAGGTCAAGTTTCTGAAGTCCCAAATTCTTCAAAGGCTAGGCTCCAAGCATGTCCCTCATTTTTCCTGGGCTGAAAGGCCTGGTGCATCTTCTTGTCCCATGTTTTATTGAAGTCAAGGGTACTGAAAAACTTCTGACAAGGGATTAAACTTCAATTTTAATTCTGCTGCTTTAAAAAAGGTTAAATACTTAGAAGATTGCACAGAATAGAAGCAATTTTACCACACATCTTTTAAAAATTCATTGTCTTCCTGTAAGGCAAAATCTTAAAAACAGCACTTTTTCATAAATAAGAACACAGATAACTTGTAACCTGTGACTAAAAACACTTTGACCAATAGACATAAACATCAATATACATGCTCTGAAACCATGTAAATCTCCACCATTCTGTAGAACATACACATCCAATTTTGCATAATTTCATAACACTGTGAGATTATAATCCAGATTGTTTCAAAGAGCAACTGAATAATTCAAATTTTGTCTCTTTCCTTGAGAGTTCCACTTCCACTCAGTAGACACCCAAGCCCAATACACTCACAGAGAGCTGGATTCCACAGAGGCTGGATATCCTTCCTGGTATGGCATGTGTTGATGTGTGTGTGTGTGAATTGGTGGTGACCAGAGGGGCATTGTGGGGAAGACTATAGAAAGTAGTGCTTGAGTTCTCAACCTCCAAGGGCACTCACCTTCCTTGTGATCTCCTTGGCAGTCAGCTTATGGTTCTTAATGTCCTTGATGAGGCATGTTTCCACTGCTTCTGCAGTGAAAGCGCATGACAGGCCTGCAGGTGTCTCCGGGACTATGATAGAGAGCTCCTCTCATGCTCCTGCTCCTCCCTGAGATTCTCTGCTGCTCTGTACACACAGCCTTTTTTAAGAGGGTGTCAGAGTCATCCTTGGATCCCACCACAAATTAATATGGCTTTTCTAATTCTAAGGCAGTTAAGAATTTGTTATTCATGAATAATAAGGTACACTTAAAGTCTTCCTTAAATATCCTAAGAAGGTAGAGAATTTCTCTGCACTCCTGACCTTTAGTGGAATAAGAGGAATATTAAACAAATTTAGTTTTTCACTTCTTAGAGGCAGTTCCACTGAAAGCTCCATCTTCAGCAGGGGCAGCATTGCATTGAATTTTGCATCAGAGAGGCCATAGGGAAACCCACAGTTTGGAGGATCCATAAGAAAACTCTAGAGACAAGAGCATAATCTTTCCCATGGATTATTAATGACCCAGAATATCAATCATTCAGTTGTATTATCAAATATATCATGAGGTCAGTGATAGTTGTGTGTGGTGCACCAATCTCTTAGAATCCCCCATCACCTTTTGTAGGGAGGGGTCTGGTATCCTTCTTCTCCAATGTTTCCTTGATGGTGATGGAACTTACAGGACGAGGTCATGAAGCTGTGTTACTGCAGGTGTTTCCTCCAGTATGAAGTGGGCACCCAACTCAGTGAGGTCCAGCTATGGGACAGATACATGCCAGAAGCTGTCATGCATTGCAGATTCCTGGAGTAGCAAGCACTTCCCATAGGGGTGTGTTGGGGTGCCTGTGTGAGTGTGTATGATGGAGTGTGGGCCTTTGTAGCAGTTTGACAACCATAGATTGTAAGTCAGCTGCCATAGCTGATGTGGAGTTCCAGATGACAGAAAGCTCACAGGAATGGAAGTGGATGAGTTGGAGTAACAGGCAGGTGACAGCGCAGCAAGTTTGGTGGACTATGATCTCTGGCCTAATTCTTGCTTCACTCACAAAAGCCCATGCAGCAGTCCAGAAACAGGAGCATCCTGATTGGCTACCCCTCTGTGACCTCACAGTGCTCTGTGTCTGTACCATTATTCCGCTAAGCAGTCACCTGGTCATAACCGACAAGCAACACTATTGCCACAGCATTTGAGAAAAGTCATGGGGCCCTTTTGGCAATGTGCAGAAAGTGGTCAGGTGGCTCAAGCTCTGCTCTCTGTGCTTTACCCCCAATGTTAATCTGCTCACCCAACTACACACACACACACACACACACACACACACACACACACACACACACACACACATTACCACAGGCCCAACTAGGGAGGTTGTCCTGCCTCCATAGAAGCCAGTTGTCTGTGAGTGTATGGGGCTTAGGTGTCTACTGAGTGGGAGTGTGCCAATATGCTGAAAATGGAGTGAAGCCCTGGGCTTTTGCAACACTGTTACTAAGAAAGTGATTCTCTTGCTTGTGGTATCATTGTCATTCTCTTTAGATTCATGTAAGGAGAGGATGGCCATAGCCCTGTGCCAAAAGGGGAAGTCCTTGATCCTCTATGGAGACCACATTTGTCTAGGAAGAACAGGGACCCACGTAAAGGGTTTGACACTGCGTTGGTGTTGCCACTTGTATGAAGAGGCTGACCCGCTAAGTGAGTTGCAACTATGGGGGACAGATACCTGGCAAAAGCTGTCATGTATCTCAGATTGCTGGATTAGCAAGCAGTTGCTAAAGGGCCTGTTGGGGTGCATTTGTAAATGTGTGTGTGTAGCGGTGTTGGCCATTGCAGCAGTTTGACACCCATAGTGTTGTAAGCCAGTTGCCACAGATGGTATGGAGCTCCATGTCAGAGGAAGCTGGCAGGCATGAGGGTGGATGAATTGCACCAATAGGAAGGAAGGAGACAGCATAGCAACTTTGGTGGACCATGACCTCAGTCCTAATGCCTGCTCAATTCACCAAGCCCGTGTGACAGTCCAGATACAGGAAGTATCCTGATTGCCTGCCTCTCTGTGACCTCACAGGGATCTGTGGCCATACCAGAAGTCCATTCAGCAGTGGCCAAGTCATAACAGACTGAAATTCTACTGCCTCAGGATTCTAGAAAAGTCATTGAAACAGAGTCCACTTTTATCCCGGTGCAAAAAGCTGGCAGGTGGCTCAGACTCTGCTTTCTGTCTTTTTCTGCTTAGACACCAATGCTCACACCCTTACACATACACAGACACATAGATCCCCACATGCCCTACCAGGGAGTATGCAGCCTATATGGTAGCCAGCTGACCGTGAGTGCAAGGGCTTGGGTGTCTACAGAGTGGGAGGGTGCCTATATGCTCTAAAAGAGAGAAGCCCAGGGTTTTTGCAACATTGTTATTATTAAAGCTTTTATCTCAAGTTGTGGTATCATTGTCATTCTCTTTTGAGTCAGGTAGGCAGAGGATTGCCATAGCCCTCTGCAAAAACGGGGAGTCCTTGAGCCACAATGGAGAGCACATTTGTCTAGGTAGAACTGAATTAACGACAATGGTTTGACACCACTTTAGAGCTGTTTTTTGTATGAAGTGGGGTCCCTACTCAATGAGGTCCAACTATGAGGACAGATACATGGCAGAAACTGTCATGCATCTTGGATTCCTGTAGTAGTAAGTTTTGCCAAAGTCGCGTGTTGGGGTGCCTATGTGAGTGTGTTGTGGGTGTGGGCCATTGTAGCAGTTTGAAGCCAAAATGATTATAAGCCAGTTGCCACAGGTGGTGTGGAGCTCCAGATCAGATGAAGATGGCAAGCATTGGATTGGATGAGTTGGACCAAAAGCAGGTGACAGCACAGCAACATTGGTGTACAGTGACCTCAGGCCTCACTCTTGATTCACTCACCTAAGCTTATGCGGTTGTCCAGTTACAGTGACCATCGCAGTTTGCTGCCCCTCGGTGATGTCACAGGGCTCTGTGGCCATATCATTAGTTTACTAAGCAGCCACCTGGTTATAACCAGCTTGGAATGCTACAGCATCAGCATTCTAGAAAAGCCATTGGGACCGACAGGCCCCTTTTGGCCATGTGCAGAAAGTGCTCAGGTTGCTCATGCTCTGCTTTCTGTGGTCATCACTGAATGCCCAACTGCTTACATCCTCCACTCACACACTCTCTCTCTCTAGCACACACACACACACACACACACACACACACACACACACACACACACACACACATATCCACACAGGCCCTACCATAGTGGACGTCCAGCCTCCATGGAAGCCAGCTGTCTGGAATATACGGGGCTTGGGTGTCTAAAGGGTGGAGTGTGCCAATATTTTCAAAACAGAGAGAAGCCCAGTGCTTTTGCAACACTGCTACTAGGAACGCACTTCTCTTGGGTTGTGGTCTCATTGTCACTCTCTTTCAAGTCATGTAGGCAGAGGATGACCATAGCCCTGTGCCACAAAGGGGAGTCTTTGAGCTACTATTAAGACCACATTTACTAGGTAGAGCAGAGGCCCATGAGAATGGTTGACACTGCGTTGTGCCTGCCCCTTTTATGAAGTGGGCACGCTGCTCAGTGAGGTCCAACTATTGGGGACCGATACATTCCAGAAGCTGTTGTGTATCTCAGATTGCTGGAGTAGCAGGCAGTTTCCAAAGAGAGGTGTTGAGGGCCTCATGTGAGTGTGTGTAGGGGTGTTGGCCGTTGTAGCAGTTTGTTGGCCCTAGGATTGTCAGTCTGTTGCCACAGTTGGTATTAGCTCTAGATGACAGGAAACTTGCAGGGATCGGGTTGGAGGAGTTGTAGCAAGAGCAGGTAACAGCACAGAAAATTTGGTGGACCATGACCTCAGCCCTCACTCTTGTTTCACTCATCCAAGCCCATGTGGCTGTCCAGGAACAGGTAGCATCCCGATTGGCTGCCCCTCTGTGACATAACATGGCTCTGTGGCCATGCCAGCTGTCCACTAAGCAGCCGTACCGTCATAACAGACCGAAATGCTACAGCCTCAGCATTCCAGAAAATCCATTGAACTGGCGGTAAAGTTTTGACCTGGCGCGGGAAGCATGCTCAAGCTCTGTTTTCTGTGGTCTTCCCATAAATGCCTTCTGCTTACACCCTACACACACACACACACACACACACACACACACACACACACACATCCCTAAATGCCCTACCACGAAGGATGTCCAGCCTGTATGGAAGCCAGCTGTCTGAATATATGGAGCTTGGTTGTATAACGGATATTTTGAAAACGGAGTGAAGCCCAGGGTTTTTGAATCACTGTTAGTAGGAGAGTGATTCCCCCGTGTTGTGTGTGTGTGTGTGTGTGTGTGTGTGTGTGTGTGTGTGTGTGTGTGCCTGAGCAGAAGGGCATTGAGGAAACACTACAGAAAGCAGACCTTGAGCCCTCTGCCCACCCTTTTAGGCCAAAAGGTTCCTGTCTGTTGCCATGGCTTTTCGAGAATGCTGATGCCTTATCATTGTGGGCTGGTTATGACCAGGTGGCTGCTGAGTGGATAGTTGGTACGGACACAGAACCTGTGAGGTCATGAGGTTACAGAGGGGCAGCCACTTGGAGCTCCACACCATCTGTCACAAAAGGCTTAAAATTATGGGTGTCCAACTTCTACAATGGCTACACACACAGAGTCACATAGGCACACCCGTTGTAGCATAGGGCTCTTTCCTCTGCCTATGTGACTCTAACGAGAATGACAATAAAACCACAACTCGGGAAAATATCTTTCTTAGATTAGTGTTGCAAAAGCGAAGTACTTCACTCTGTTTTCATCATATTGGCACACTCCCATACCATAGAAATCCAAGGCTCATACACTCACAGACAGCTGGCTTCCATGGAGCCTGGAATTCCTCCCTTGTAGGTCTTGTGGGGATGTGTTTCTGTTTGTGTGTGAAGGCTGGGCAACTGAGGGTCAGTGTGGGGATGATCACAGGAAACAGAGCTTGAGCTACCTGCTGTTTTCTGCACCGGCCCTAAAGAGGCCTTTCTGTTAGAATGGCTTTTAGGACTGTTAAGGCTGTAGCATTGCGGGCCAGTTATGGCCAGGTGGCTCCTGAGTAAATGGCTGGTGCAACCACAGAGCCCTGTGAGGTCACAGAGGGGCTGCCAATCAGGATGCTCCCTCTACCTCGACAGCTGCATGGGCTTAGGCAAGTGAAACAAGAGTGTAGGCTGAGGTCACGTTCCACCAAATTTGCTGTGCTGTCATTTGCCTTTGAGCCAACTCATACCTCCATGCTTTGACCTTACTGTGATCTGGAGCTCCACATCACCTAAGCCAGTTGGCTTACAATCCTATGGGCACCAAACTGCTACAATGGGCCACACACACAACACACACATACCACTACATCCCACTTGGCAACTGTTTGCTACTCCTGTAATCTGAGATGCAGGACACTTTTCTGGCATTTATCTTTCCATCATTTTTGTACCTTGCTGAGGAGTGCACCCATTTCATACAAGGCACAGACCAATGCAGTGTCAAATCATTCTCATGGGTCCATGTTCTACCTAGAGAAATATGGTCTCCATAGTGGCTCAAGGACTCTCAGTTGTGTAACAGGGCAATGGCGATCCTCTGCCTAACTGATTCTAAGATGAATTATAATGAAATCGCAAAAAAGGAGAAAAACTTTCGTAGTAACTGTGTTCCAAAAAACTGGGCTTCACTCCGTTTTCACAACATTGGCACTCCAACTCGGTAGACACCCAGGTCCCATATACACACGGACAACTGGCTTCCCTGGAGGCTGGACATTATTCATGGTGGGCCTGTGGGGATGTGTGTGTGTGTGTGTGTGGTCTCAGCAGAGTGGCATTGTAGGAAGGGCCACAGAAAGCAGTGCTTGAACCACCTGTCTCCTTTCTGCAGCAAGCCAAATGGGCCTGTCTGTCACCATGACCTTTCTAGAATGCTGATGCCCTAGCATTCCAGCCCCTTTTGTCCTGGTGGCTGCTGAGGCACAGAGCCATGTGAGGTCACAGAGTGGAAGCCAATTGGGATGCTCCCTCTAACTGGAAAGCTGCAAGGACTTAGGTGAGTGAAGCAAGAGTGAGGACTCAGGTCATGGTCCACCAAAGTTGCTGTGCTGTCACATGCCTATTTGTTCAACTCATCCACCTCCATTGTGCGAGCTTACTGTCATCTGAAACTACATACCACCTGTGGCAGCTGGCTTACAATCCTATGGGCGTCAAACTGCTAAAACTGCCTACTCCCCCAGACACCCCCCCGCCCCACCACTATCCTGTTTTTCAACTGCTTGCTACTCCCCGAAACTGATTTGTGAGTCAGCTCCTGATGTGTTTGTCACCCATAGTTGCAACTCGCTGAGCAGGGCACCCACTTCATACAAGGGACAGCCCGAAATTGGTGTCAAACCATTCTTGTGGGTCCCTGTTCTATCTAGACAAATTTGGTCTCCATAGTGGCTCAAGGGCTCCCTGTTGTGGCACAGGGCTATAGCCATACTTTACCTATGTGACTCTAAAGATAATGACAATGAAACCACAAAACAGGAGAAATGCTTTAATAGTAAATATTTTGCAAAATCCCTGGTCTTTATACCATTTTCAGCATATTAGCACACTCCCATTGAATAGAAACCAATCCCCATACACTCACAGACAGCTGGCTTCCACAGAGGCTGGGCATACTCCCTGGTAGGGCCTGTGGGGGTGTGTGTTTGTGGTGGGTGAGTGGAGGTTTATTTAAGGGAATGACCACAGAAAGCAAAGCTTGAGCCTCCTGACCACATTCCACATTGGTCCAAAGGGTCCTTTCTGTCACCATGGCTTTTTTAGAATGCTGATACCATTGCATTCCAAGCCAGTTATCACCATGTGGTTACCAACTGGGAGTGCAGGATAGCTGCTTGAAACTGCTGTTAGAGAATTAGCAATTGGGTGGTTTCCTTGACAAATATTATGCAAGACAGATTTAGTAGAAACTGGAAACCTTATTTGACTCTTCTATTTCGAAAAAGAGGACTGGATCCCAACTGCTTTTAGGGAAAAGGGACATCTTTGTCTACTTTTGGCTCCCTCTTGCTGAGACGGGGTGTTGTGTTGAGTAAGCACAGTAGTAGGGGTGTCCATCTAGCAGATCTTGATAGAAAGTAGAAATTATCAATTTTTTGATGTACACTCTTGCATTTGAAGGTCTTGCTTTTGTTGAAGTCTGGAATGAATAGCAAAACTCTGGTATGAACTCTTAGGTTGTGAACTCACTGTTGTATCAGTGAGAGGTGCAAACCTATATCATTCCACCAAGTAAGGGCTGAGGTGACCTCTGTTTCAGTTTCAATGTTAAGAAGAGAATAAGCCCTAAGAGTTTTAGGATGATGCATATAGCCTAGAACATAAAAGGTAACACTGAAATAATTTTGTTGCAAGACCCCCTATTAACATCAAATGATTTAACTGATTTTCATTTATAATAACTTAGCAGTTTGTAATATTCTAACAAGATTTTACAGAACTTTCCTATTCCAGTAAGGCCTAGTTGTGGCACTGGTCATATGCTAGTCAACTTACAAGCTACTGAGAGTTACTGTACTAATAAGATTCTCAAGATTCATAATCACTACTTAGAAATAATCTATAAATATTAATAATATATATTTTTAATATAACTCTGAGTATACATGTTCCACCTGGGATTTTAAAAAATTATGACTGTGATGTGTGATGTCAATGATCACATGAGACTCTTGACACATAATCCTTTGTTTGTGGAAGCTCCTTGAATCCACACCAACCTCAAGAGGCAATAGACAAGGACACACACAAAGTGGAAGTTCTCCTCTCCATTGAGAGAAAAGCACAAACATGTTTAATGGCTGCTTCTTTGCACTGGGATGTGGACTACTGAGGCCCTTCAAGGAGCAACACTCTTGCAGCAGCATCCTGGGCTTTTTGCACCTGATGCACTTGTTCTCTTGCTGGCTTTCTTGTTAGATCAGAATGTCTTTTGGGCTGATTCTGAGGCCAGTGAGTTCTAATTGAGACTGCCAGTCTGTGAGTCTGCTGTAAAAACTGTTTCCCTTATGGGAGCATTTTAACATTTTCTGACATTTGAATTATCACTGAACACTCATACAGACTACTGTGGATGCCGGAATGTTTGACAGCTGTGTATTTGTCTTGTAGCCCTGTTTTATTTTAGGCTAGAATTTGATGCCTGAGAAGGCTCCCAGTACTTTTGAGAGTTGCCGGTTGGCCAAGGTGTGGCTTCTAGGCAGCAGGACATGGCTGGGAGCAAAACTCTTCAGTTAGTTTATCTCTTTCTAGTACAAGAGATTTTGGTTCCTTTTCTGCTTCTGAAAAGGAATGGTCTCTGCTTCTGACTAGTAATGTGGAATCCTATGTGCCTTTTCTGGTGTATTTTACTGATATTGGTGATGGATTCAAGTGCTAGTACATCAGGGTTTTGTGTCATGGCAACTGACTTCAGTGATGAGCTCTCACTGTTTAGCAATGTTCTCCACTACTTTTTGGTGTTAAAAAATAACACTGGTTTCTAGTGGATTAGACCTGGCTTACTGTTGGCGTGCTCAGTTCTCCTGACTTTGGGAGTTTCATAGGATCCATGAAACTCTCAAGGAAAGAGACAAAATTTGAATTATTCAGTTGCTCTAATTCACAATGTTATGAAATTATGCAAAATTGGCTGCATATGTTCTACAAAGTGGTGGAGATTTACATGGTTTCAGAGCATGTATATTGATGTTTATGTCTATTGGTCAAGTGTTTTTAATCACAGGTTACAAGTTATCTGTGTTCTTATTAATGAAGATGTATTGTTTGTAAGATTTTGCCTTACAGGAAGACAATGAATTTTTAAAAGATGTGTGGTAAAATTGTCTGTATTCTGTGCAATCTTGTAACTATTAAACCTTTTTTAAAGCAACAGAATTGAAATTGAAGTTTAATCCCTTGTCAGAAGATTTTCAGTACCCTTGACTTCAATAAAACAGAGGACAAGAAGATGCACCAGGCCTATCAGCCCAGGAAAAATGAGGGACATGCTTGGAGCCTAGCTTTTGAAGAATTTGGGACTTCAGAAACTTGACCTTGTCTCTGCCTTCATTTAAGAAGAGGGAAGTTCCCAAATCAGCTGGAAAGAGGTAACCGCTTCAGGTTCTGATGCAAGTTTGTGTTTTGAATTGCTTTGTTTTAAGGATTTCAAAGTTTGTTTCAAAATATAGATCCAAAAATTTTGCAAATAAAGAATGGTTACAAGCCTGAGAATATGTTCTTGGTGAGAAGATTGTAAAAGAAAAATTATTAAGGAAGAGCATTGCTGTGGTGGTAAAAATATTTTGTCCTACAGGATTATGGCTAAGAAAAACTAAAACAATATAGTTGAAGGTATAAGAAAGTTGAGAAAAAGGTGAGAAAGTCATAAAATTTGTGAAATGAATCTTTCAAGTTTTATGTGGAATTGATTATAACTTTTGAGATATTGGTACAGCATTGTTTAAGTATTGCTGGCATTTGAACTGATATCTGTTCACAAAATACCTTTAAAATGTACATCTGTGGAAGTGCTCCTAAATACCTGACACTGGAAGTCTCAAGTTTTGAGGACTGTTAATGGAAACAAATTGATAACTTTGTCCATTGTCTATCCAGCTTCCGTAAGCTCTATTATTGACATTTGTGTGGTCATTGTATCTAATCTGTTACTGTTTCAGTCAACCTGACTCTTCTGATTTTTGAGAATCATATGTGGGGCCTTAGGATTCTCAAAGTTATAGGAATATTTGTCAAAAATTCATGTTTTGATTGGCAAAGAGAATTGTTTAGGAAAATTTGGTTACAGAAATGACTGTAGAAAATCTTGTTGGTGGGGCACCAGAATTATTTGCAGTCCAAGAATTCTGCAGAAATGGTTGGAAGGTGCTTTTTGCCAAATTCAAGGTATAGAAAGTAACAGACTAAGAAAAGGCACCTACTGGTGAACAAACTGTTTGTTGATACGTGAATTCCTCAAACCGTCCTTGTTGATGTGTAAGTGACCATCTGGTTGTAGAGTTATCAGTTGTGATGGTTAGGCAGTTAGGTCCAAAAATGTACAGCAGTATGTAAAGTCATACAAGTAGTTTTCCAGTGCTATCTGAAATATTGATGTCTCTCATTGGTCATATTTGATAATGTTTTTAAAATGTGTGTTACCTGATATACATACACATGTTTATGTGGCAAGCTCTACAGTCACATGGCTTTTTGTATAAGAGTGTTCAATGGTAATTCAAATGTCAGGAAGTGTTAAAATGCTCCCATATGGGAAATGGTTTTTACAGTATACTCACAGACTGGCAATCTCGAGTAGCACTCAGTGGCCTTAGAATCAACCCAAAAGGCATTCTGGTCTGACAAGAGAGCCAGCAAGAGAACAAGTGCATCAGGTGTGGAAAGCCAAGGATGCTGCTGCAAGAGTGTTGCTCTGTGAAAGGCCTCAGCGGTCCATGTCCTAGTGCAAAGAAGCTGCCATTAAACATGGTTGTGCTCTTCTCTCAATGGAGTGGAGAACTTCCACTGTGTGTGTGTCCTTGTGTAATGCCTCTTGGGGTTGGTGTGGATTCAAGGATCTTCCACTGGCTAAGCATCGTGTGTCAGGAGCCTCAAGTGATCACTGACATCACACATGAGAGTGTTAATATATTAAATTCATTAGAGTCACTGTGTACTGACTTCCATGTGGGACCTGTATATTCAGAGTTATATTAAAAATATATAGCAGGTCTTGCAATAAAATATTTTCAATTGTGTGATTTATGTTCTCAGCTATATATATATCATCCTAAAACTCTTAGGGCTTACAAGAATAGGTAAAGTAAATTCTTTTTGACACAGAAGCCAAAACGGAAAGTTGCCTCAGACATTCTTTGGGTTTAGTGAACCTGATTCTTCTTTTTCTGAGATTCCCATATGGGACCCTAGAAGTCTGAAATCATAAAAATATTTGTCAAAGATTACATCATTTAGTTGGGAAAGAATATTGTGTAAAAAATTGGTTTACAAAAATAACTGTAGAAAATCTTGCTGGTGGAAAGCCAGGATTAGTAGTAATCCAAAAAGGCTCCAGAAATGGTTGTTATGAAAATATACATGAGGGGAACTCCTTGGTCCTCAGTCTAAATAACACACCAAGACAAAAGCAAAAGATGATTCCCCCTCCCCCCCACATTTCAAGGGACAGAAAGTAACAGACTAAGAAAAGGCACCTACTGGGTGAACAAACTGTTTGTTGATATGTGAATTCTTCAAACCTTCCTTCCTGATGCGTAAGTGACCATCTGGTTGTAGAGTTATCAGTTGTGATGGTTAGGCAGTTAGTTCTAAAAATGTACAGCAGTATGTAAAGTCATACAAGTAGTTTTGCAGTTCTATCAGAAATATAGATGTCTCTACTTGGTTAATGTTTGATAATTTGAAACATGAATACTTTGTTTTTGTTAGGTTTCAGCAAAATAATTGTATCCATTTAAGCTAAAGTTTAACAATACACTGTAGTTATGGTTTATTCAGATATGTATAAGAGTGTTTGATGATAATTCAAATGTCAGGAAATGTTAAAATGCTCCCATAAGGGAAACAGTTTTTACAGCAGACTCACAGACTGGCAATCTCGAGTAGCACTCAGTGGCCTCAGAATTAGCCCAAAAGACATTCTGGTCTGACAAGAAAGCCAGCAAGAGAACAAGTGCATCAGGTGCAAAAAGCCCAGGATGCTGCTGCAAGAGTGTCGCTCCTTGAAGGGCCTCAGTGGTCCACATCCCAGTGCAAAGAAGCTGCCATCGAAGATGGTTGTGCTTTTCTCTCAATGGAGAGGAGAACTTCCACTGTGTGTGTGTCCTTGTGTAATGCCTCTTGGGGTTGGTGTGGATTCAAGGAGCTTCCACTGGCTAAGCATCGTGTGTCAGGAGCCTCAAGTGATCACTGACATCACACATGAGAGTGCTAATTTATTAAATTCGTTAGAGTCACTGTGTACTGACTTCTCATGTGGGACCTGTATATTCAGAGTTATATTAAAAATATATATTATTAATAGTAATAAAACTTTCTAAGTAGTGTCTTAAGGATCTTGAGAGTATTATTAATAAGTGGAGCTTATCATATAATGGCTCTCAGTAGCTTGTAAGTTGACTAGCATATGACCAGTGCCACAACTAGGCCTTACTGGAATAGGAAAGTTCTGTAAAATCGTGTTAGAATATTACAAACTGCTAAGTTAGTGTAAATGAAAACCAGTTAAATCTTTTGATGTCACTAATAGGTCTTGCAACACAATGTTTCCACTGTTATGATTTATGTTCTAGGCTATATGTTTCTCTTAGGGCTTAAACTCTCCTTCACACGGAAACTAAATACAGAAGTTGCCTCAGCCATTATTTGGTGGAATGATATATGTTTGTGCCCCTCATTTGTGCAACAGTGAGTTCACAACCTAAGAGGCCCCACCAGAGTTCTGCTATCCATTCCAGACTTAAACAAGGAAAAGCCTTTCAAATTCCAGACTGTACATCAAACACTTGATGACTATACCTTCTATCAGGAACTACTAGATGAACCCCCTACAGTGTTACTCAACACAGCACCACCTCTCAAGAAGAAGTAACCAAGAGTAGAGGATGCAGTCCCTTTTCCCTAAAAGCAACTGGGTTCCAGTCCTCTGTTTGAAAATATAAGCACCAAATAAGTTTTTCAGTTCCTAGTAAAACTGTCTTGTACAAAATTTCTAAAGGAACATGCCATGCAATTGCTAATCCTCTAATAGCAGTTTCAACAGCTACCCTGTACTGAGAAAGATTCCTGAAAACAAAAAAAGGGGGGGATGTTAGAGTGTGGGTAAAATGCTATTATTGGGTAGTGTGAATTTCCTTTGTGTAGACAAAACTGCTACTTTGCTACGCCGGGGGTACCGGGAGCTTGGGAGGATTCCAATTTGGTGATAAATCTGTTCTTTGCTTTCCTGAAACTTTGTGAACCCAGGTGCAGGTGGGCAAGGGCACAATTCTTCCCTGGTCCCGAGCACATGAGAAAGAAAAGGGTGTGAGAATAGGATGAAGCAGATAATGGGTATAGGAACAAAACAGGCTGCCTGTGCCTGAAGGCCATAAAAACAAACATGTCTAAGGTTGTTAGTTTTGATGAATTTCCCAGCCTCAAATTGCCTATATGCTTCTGTCTTGGGGTGTTCAGGGGCTGACCACCCTGGTTGGCTGGTCTGATGTATCAAGTGTGGTCTGACCTCAGCATACTGTCACAATGAACTCTGATGTTTGCATTACCAGTGAGACACTTTTGTCGTTCTCTTAGGGTTGACTGTTATACCCTCTGATATTCAGGGTTTTTAGCTCTGATTCTCACAGTGGCTGCAGAGTGGATGGCTGGTGCAACCACAGAGCCCTGTGAGGTCACAGAGGAGCTGCAAAACGGGATGCTCTCTGTACCTAGACAGCCACATGGACTTTGTGTGAAGTCCATGAGTGAAGCAAGAGTGAGGGCTGAGATTACGATATACCAAAGTTGCTGTGCTGCCACCTGAGTGTTGGTCCAACTCATCCACCAGCATGCCTGCAGTGTCCTGTCATCAGGACCTCCTCACCACCTGTCGCAGCTGATTTACAATTCTATGGGCATCAAACTGCTACAAAGGTGCACTCCAAGCACACACACTCACATGAGCACCCCAATATGCCTCATTGGCAACTGCTTGCTATTCCAGGAATGCAAGATGCGCGATAGCTTCTGGCATGTATCTGTCCAAAATGGTTGGACCTCACTAAGCAGGGTGCACACCTCATAAAAGGCACAGCCCCAGCACGGCTTGAAACCCTACTCCTGGGTTCCTGTTATACCTAGACGGATGTGGTGTAATTAGTGGCTCAAGGACTCCTTTTATGACACAGGATATTGGCCATTCCTTGCCATCATGACTCTAAAAAGAATGACAATAAAACCACAATCTGGGAGAAGTGCTTTTCTAGTAACTGTATAGAAAAAGCCCTGGATTTCACTCTGTTTTCAGCCTATTGGTACACTCCTATTCGGTACACACCCAAGCCCCATACACTCAGGACAGCTGGCTTCCATGGAGGCAGGACAGCCTCCCTGGTAGGGCCTTTGGGGGATGTGTGTTTGTGCATGTGTGTTTGTGGAGGAGGTGAACACAGGGACAGTGGTTGAAAGACCACATGACGGGAAGTTTGGGGTACAAGTCTGCTTTCTGCACCTGGCCAAAAGGGGCCTGGTTGTCGCCATGGCTTTTCTAGAATCCTAGGCCATAGGATTCTGGGCCAATTATGATCATGCAGCTGGTGAGTGTGCGGCTGGTATGGCCACAGAGCACTTTGAAGTCACAGAGGGAACCAATCAAGATGCTCCCTGCATCTGGACAGCCTCATGGGCTTAGGTGCATGAAGCAAGATTGAGGGCTGAGGTCACAGTCCAGAAAAGTTGCTGTGTCATCACTTGTATCATGGCCCAACGAATCCACCCCATGCCTGCAAGATTCCTGTCCTCTGGAACTCCACACCACCTGTGGGAGCGCGCTTACAATACTATGGCGTCAAACTGCTACAACAGCCCAAACTCACACACACACTCACACAGTCACCCCAACACTCCACATTGGCAACTGCTTGCTACCCCAGGAATCCGAGATGCATGACAGCTTCTGCCATTTATCTGTTCCTTATAGTTGGAACTTGCTGAGCAGAGTGCTCACTTAATACAGGGGCCTCAATGCTATGTCAAACCATTCTTGTTTGTTCCTCTTCTCCCTACAGGAAGGTGTTTTCCATAGTGCATCAAGGATTCCCTGTTGTTGCACAGTGATATGAAAATCCTGTGCCTCCGCAAATTTAAATAGAATGACAATGAAACCACAAATCAGGAAAAACACTTTAATAATAATATTATTGTAAAAGCCTTGGGCTTCATTTCATTATCCCCATATTGGCACACTCCTAACAGGGGATACCCAAACCTCATACACTCACAAGACAGCTGCCTTTCAAGTAGGCTCAACATCCTCCCTGGTAGGGCCTGTCAGGATGTGTGTGTGTGAGAGAGAGAGAGAGAGAGAGTGTGTGTGTGTGTGTGTGTGTGTGTGTGTGTGTGTGTAGAAGGGTGTGATTAGAGGAGTATTAGGGGGAAGACCACAGAAAGCATAGACAGAGTTTCCTGCCCACTTTATGCACCTGGCCAAAAGGAGCTGATCTGTCTCCATGGCTTTTCTAAAATGCTGAGGCCACGCATTGCAGGGCAGTTATGAACAGGCAGCTGCTGAGTGTACGGCTGCTATGTCCACAGATCCCTGTGAGGTCACAGAGGGGCAGCAAATCAGGATGCTCCTTGTGCCTGGACAGACTCATAGGCTAAGGTGAGTGAAACAAGAGTGAGGGCTGGTCATGGTACAACAAATTTGGTGCGTTGTCACCTGCATGCTGATCCAACTCATCCATTCCCATGCCTGTGAGCTTTCTGTCATCTGGAGCACCACACCACTTGCCTTACAATCTTATGCATGTCAAGTTGCTACAATGATCCACTCCTCACACACACACTCACACAAGTACCCCAACATGCCCTTTGGCAACTGCTTTCTTCTCCAGGCATCTGAGTTGCACATCATTTTATGCCATGTATCTGTCCCCCATAGTTGGACCTGGCTGAGCATTGTGACCACTTGTACAATGAACAGCAACAAGCAAGTGTCAAACCATTCTCCTGAGTCACTGGTCTCCCTAGACAAATGTGGTCTCCATAGTTGCTCCACAACTCTTCATTGTAGCATAGGGCTATGGCCATCTTCTGCCTATGTAACTCTAAAGAGAATGACAATGAAACCACAAATGGGTAGAAACACTTTAATAGTATCAGTGTTGCAAAAGCCCTGGGCTTCATCGCATTTTCAGCATATTGGCACACTCCCACGTTTTTGATACCCAAGCCCAGACACTCACAGACAGCTGGCTTCGAAGTTAGGCGGGACATCATCCCTGGTACGGTCTATCAGGATGTGAGTGTGTGTGTGTGTGTGTGTGTGTGTGTGTGTGTCTGTCTGTCTGTAGAGTAAGTGAGTAGTGGGGACTTGGTGGGAAGACCACAGAAAGCAGTGCTTGAGCCACCTGCCCACTGCCTGCACCAGGCCATAAGGGGCATGTCTGTCACCATGGCTTTCCGACAATGCTGAGGACATATCATTCTGGGCAGGTTATGACCAGGTGGCTGCTGAGTGGATGGCTGATATGGTTATAGAGCTCTGTGAGGTCACAGAGGGGCAAACAATGGGCCTGTTTCCTGTATCTGAATAGCCTCATGGGCTTAGGTGAGTGAAACAAGAGTGAGGGCTGACGTCACAGTCCACCAAGTTATTGTGTTGTCACCTGCCTGTTTGCCCAACTCATCCACCTTCATGACTGCGAGCTTCCTCTCATCTGGAACTCTACACCATCTGTGGCAACTGGTTTAAAATTCTTTGGTCATCAAACTGAAACCACGGCCCACCTCCCCACATCCACACTCACAAAGGCACCCCAACACTCCTCTGTGACACATCCAGGAATATGAGATTATGACAGCTTCTGGCATGAATCTGTCCTCCATAGTTGGACCTCGCTTAGCAGGATGCCCACAAACCCAAGGGACAGCCCCAACACGGTGTCATACCATTCTCTTGGGTCCCTGTTATACCTAGATGAATGTGGTCTCCATAGTGGCCCCAGAACTCAACGTTGTGGCACAGGGCTATGGCTATCTTCTGCCTAGGTGTCTCTAAAGAAAATGACAATTAAAGTCAAGCCAGGAGAAATGCTTTTCTTGTAACAGTGTTGCAAAATCCCTGAATGTCACACCATTTTCAGTATATTGGCACAGTGCCACTCAGTAGAAACCAAAGCCCCATATACTGATGAATAGCTGGCTTCCATGGATGGTAGACATCTTCCCTGATAGGGCCTGTGGGCATGTGTGTGTGTGTGTGTGTGTGTGTGTGTGTGTGTGTGTGTGTGTTTAGGGGAGAGTGAGCAGAGGATCGATCATTAGAGGAAAACCAGAGAGACTAGATATTGAGCCACCACGCTGCTTTCCGCACTTGGTCAATAGAGGCCTTTGCGTCCCCATGGCTTTCCTACAATGCTGAGGCCATATCATTCTGGGCAGGTTATGACCAGGTGGCTGCAGAGTGTATGGCTGCTATGTCCACAGAGCCCTATGAGGTCACAGAGTGGCAGCTAATCAGTATGCTCTCTGTACTTGGACAGACTCATAGGCTTAGGTGAGTGAAGCAAGAGTGAGGGCCGAGGTCATGGTAAACCAAAGTTGCTGTGTTGTCTTCTGCCTGTTGGTGCAACTTATTCACTCCAATACCTGTGAGCTTTCTGTCATCTGGAGCTCCAAACCACCTGAGACAACTGCTCACAATCTGATGGGCCTCAAATTGCTACAAATGCCCATCTCCACACATTCACTCCCAGACAACAGCCCACCATGTCCATTGGCAACTGCTTTCTACTCCAGGAATCTGAGATACACACAGCTACTGACATGCATCTGTCCCCCATAGTTGGACCTCGGTGATTAGGGTGTCCTCTGCATACACATGATAGCCCCAAAGCACTGTCAAATGATTCTTGTGAGTCCCTGTTCTACCTAGATGAATGTGGTCTCCATAGTGGCTCAAGGACTCCCAGTTATGCCAGAGGTTTATGGCCATCCTCTGCCTATGTGACTCTAAAGAGAATGACAATGAAACCACCACGTGGAAGAAACACTTCCCTAGGAAAAGTGTTGTTGCAAAATCCCTTGTCTTCTGGCCATTTTCAGCATATTAGCACACTCCACCATGGTAAACATCCAAGCTTTTTATACTCACGGACAGCTGGCTTCCACAGAGGGTAGACATCCACAATGGTAGGAACTGTGGGGATGTGGGTGTGTATGTTTGTGTGTGTGTGTTTGTGTATGTGTTGTGTGAAGGCTGTTCAACAGAGTGGTGATGGGGATAGGCCCAGAGAGATCAGAATTTGAGCCAGCTGCCTGCTTTTTGCTTTGGGGCAAAAGGGGCCTGTCAGTTGCCATGGCTTTTTTAAAATGCTGAGGCTGGAGGATACTGGGCCAGTTATGAACAGGCAGCTGCTGAGTGGATGGCTGGTTCAAGACCACAGCCCTATGGGGTCACAGAGGGGCAGTCGATTGGGATGCTCCCTTTACCTGCACAGCAACATGGAATTAGGTGAATGAAGCAAAAGTGAGAGCCTGAGTTTCAGTCTACCAAAGTTGCTGTGCTGACACCTGCCTGATGGCCCAACTCATCCAACCCCATGCCTGCAAGCTTCCTGTCATCTAGAGCTCCACACCAACTTTGACTACTGCTAACAATGCTATGGGCATCAAACTGCTACTACGGCCCACACACCAAGAGACACTCACACAGGCACCCCAACATGCCCCTTTGCCGACTGCAGGAAACTGAGATGCATGACAGGTTCTGGCATGTACCTGTCCCTCATAGTTAAAGCTCACTGAGCTCGGTGCCCACTTCATACAAGGGACAGACCCAACGTTGTGTCAAACCATTCTCGTTGGTCCCTGTTCTACCTAGGTGAATGTGGTCTCCATAGTGGCTCAAGGACTCCCCAAAGTGGCACAGCGTTATACATTACCTCTGCCTATGTGACTCTAAAGAGAATGACAATGAAACCACAATCTGGGAGAAATGCTTTTCTCGTAACAGTGTTGCAAAAGCCCTGGGATTCACTCTGTTTTCAGCATATTGGCACACCTCCACCTGGTCGAAACCCAAGCCCCATATATTCATAGACAGCTGGCTTACATGGAGGCTGAACATACTCCCTTGTATGGCCTGTCAGGATGTGTGTATGTGTGAGTGGGTGTGGGCTAGGTAGTAGTGGCAGAGGGTCTTTAGGGGAACTCCAAAAAAAGCAGAATTTGAGTCACCTGCCAGCTCTGTGAATCAAGCCCAAACTGGCCTGTCTGTCACCATGGCTTTTCTAGAATGCTTATACCATAGCATTCCAGGCCAGTTATAACCAGGCGACTGCTGAGTGGATGGCCGGTATGGTCACAGAGCCCTGTGAGGTCATAGAAGCAGCCAATCAGGATGCTCCCTGTACCTGGACAGACTCATGGGCTTAGGTGAGTGAAACAAGAGTGAGGGCTGAGGTCATGGTCCACCAAATATGCTGTGCTGTCACATCATGTTATTCCAACTCACCAACACCAGGTTGATGAGCTTCCTGTCATCTGGAGATATAAACCAAATGTGGCAGCTGGCTTAAAATCCTATGGGCATCAAACTGCTACAATGTCCCTCCCCCCCAGTCCTCCAACAACAGATTTGGACGAGCTTGCTACTCCAGGAATCCAAGGTGGATGACAGCTTCTGGCATGTATCTGTCCTCTAAAGCTAATCCTCAATGAGCAGGGCACCCAAGTCATACAAGGGAGAGTCCCAATGCAGTCTCAAACTGATTTTGTCAGTCCCTGTTCTACCTAGGACAAATGTGGACTCCATAGCAGCTCAAGGACTCCCCATTGTGGCACAGGGCTATTGCTATGCTTTGCATACGTGACTCTAAACAGAATGACAATGAAACCACAACCTGGGAGAAACACTTTTCCAGTAACAGAGTCGTCAAAGCCCTGGCATTCACACTGTTTTCAACATATTGGCACACTTCCACTCAGTAGTCACCCAAACCTCATACATTCATTGACAGCTGTCTTCTACAGCAGCTGCACATCCTCTCTGGTAGGTCCTGTGGGGATGTGTGTGTGTGTGTGTGTGTGTGTGTGTGTGTGTGTGTGTGTGTGTGTGTGTGTGTGTCCAGGTGAGGTGCCAAGGGATGTTGGGGGAAAGACCACAGGAAGCAGAGCTTGAGCCTGTTGGTGTACGTGCAGTGGATGTGGGTGACAGGAAGTTGTGAAAGCTATTTTTCCATTGCAGGCAAGGTCATAAGTAACTTCCAGCTATTTGGCAGGACCACCTGTCGTATGTCTATACAACCACTTCAATGAAGCTCCACCTTCCTGTACATGGACACGGGACCACCCTGAAGAAAAATATTAATCCATCCAGGCATTTGCTTAATACTGTGAGACTGGCCTTTTACTCAATGTGAGTTTGGAGTTTGTCTTGCAAAAGGGCCTGCTATTATCACTGCTGTCTTGTCTGTCCCCATTGACCTTATGGTAATCCAGCGACCAATATTTAGGCTTTCATTCTTTCCTCATATATTTCTTTCTCCTTTTCTTTGTGTTACAAGATTGAGTTGCAGGATAAGAATTGTAGCAGGAACTTTTATTGTTTCTGGATAAA
The DNA here is from genome assembly GCF_017591425.1 of Ochotona curzoniae. Lineage (NCBI taxonomy): Eukaryota > Metazoa > Chordata > Mammalia > Lagomorpha > Ochotonidae > Ochotona > Ochotona curzoniae. The sequence goes on from NW_024467089.1 coordinate 84,297, forward strand.
ACTGATGGCAAAATTACCAAAAGGAATTCCCAACTTGCCCATGACATTATAAGTCTGAGCCAACGTTTGACTGATTTTGTATAAATAAAGCCTACAGGTTTTCTGCATTGTGAATTAAAATCATGAAATCCTACTGCTCCATCAGTCTCTTTCATGGCATCTCATCAACGCATGCTTCTTGAATTCAGAACTCAGGTGGAGCTGGACTCCGGCAAGTAGCGCCCAAATTTTTACTCCAAAAAAGTAGGTATTTTCTCTCTTGTTTCTAGCAGCATGGATAGGACTTCACCCAGGGTGCTGCAGCCCCCCTGACAGAAGGTTAGGCTAGGAGAGGTGAATAGTCAGAACATTTCTTGAGAGGTTTTATACCCTCTGTTACTATAAAGTTAAAATGGGGCAGAGTGAATTCAGCGACAGTGTCGCGCCCACGTTTCTTATCGTCCGGCGATAAGAGGCAGACGTGAGTGAAGTCTTCTGCGGTAATCTTTATTGCGCGCACCAAGATGAGGAGGAAAGGGCTCCAACCCCGGCAGGCTGTCTGCTCTTATGTGCTGACTGGCCCCGCCTCCGCCGATGATAGGTCGGCGTCATGATTACGCAGGGTCCTGGGCAACTGGATTCGTCAGTCCCAGTGTTCATGCGCCGGCCACGCCTCAGCTCACTGTGCATGCGCTAGGCGCCTGCACAGTACCGCGAAAGCTATGTAACTCTCCATCAGGAACCAAGGTGTGGCTTTTCCGGCCGGCGCCATTATGTCTATTGGTCAAAGTGTTTTTAATCACAGGTTACAAGTTATCTGTGTTCTTATTAATGAAGATGTATTGTTTGTAAGATTTTGCCTTACAGGAAGACAATGAATTTTTAAAAGATGTGTGGTAAAATTGTCTGTATTCTGTGCAATCTTGTAATTATTAAACCTTTTTTTTTAAAAGATTTATTTTTATTATTTTTTCATTGGAAAGGCGGATATACAGAGAGGAGAGACAGAGAGGATGATCTTCCGTCCGATGGTTCACTCCCCAAGTGAGCCCAACGGGCCGGTACTATGCCGATCCGAAGCCAGGAGCCTCCTCTGGGTCTCCCACGCGGGTGCAGGTTCCCAAAGCTTTCGGCTGTCCTCGACTGCTTTCCCAGGCCACAGGCAGGGAGCTGGAAGGGAAGTGGGGCTGCCGGGATTAGAACCGGCGCCCATATGGGATCCCGGGCGTGCAAGGTGAGGACCCTTAACCTCTTGCGCCACCGCACTTGGCCCTATTAAACCTTTTTTAAAGCAACAGAATTGAAATTGAAGTTTAATCCCTTGTCAGAAGATTTTCAGTACCCTTGACTTCAATAAAACAGAGGACAAGAAGATGCACCAGGCCTATCAGCCCAGGAAAAATGAGGGACATGCTTGGAGCCTAGCTTTTGAAGAATTTGGGACTTCAGAAACTTGACCTTGTCTCTGCCTTCATTTAAGAAGAGGGAAGTTCCCATATCAGCTGGAAAGAGGTAACCGCTTCAGGTTCTGATGCAAGTTTGTGTTTTGAATTGCTTTGTTTTAAGGATTTCAAAGTTTGTTTCAAAATATAGATCCAAAAATTTTGCAAATAAAGAATGGTTACAAGCCTGAGAATATGTTCTTGGTGAGAAGATTGTAAAAGAAAAATTATTAAGGAAGAGCATTGCTGTGGTGGTAAAAATATTTTGTCCTACAGGATTATGGCTAAGAAAAACTAAAACAATATAGTTGAAGGTATAAGAAAGTTGAGAAAAAGGTGAGAAAGTCATAAAATTTGTGAAATGAATCTTTCAAGTTTTATGTGGAATTGATTATAACTTTTGAGATATTGGTACAGCATTGTTTAAGTATTGCTGGCATTTGAACTGATATCTGTTCACAAAATACCTTTAAAATGTACATCTGTGGAAGTGCTCCTAAATACCTGACACTGGAAGTCTCAAGTTTTGAGGACTGTTAATGGAAACAAATTGATAACTTTGTCCATTGTCTATCCAGCTTCCGTAAGCTCTATTATTGACATTTGTGTGGTCATTGTATCTAATCTGTTACTGTTTCAGTCAACCTGACTCTTCTGATTTTTGAGAATCATATGTGGAGCCTTAGGATTCTCAAAGTTATAGGAATATTTGTCAAAAATTCATGTTTTGATTGGCAAAGAGAATTGTTTAGGAAAATTTGGTTACAGAAATGACTGTAGAAAATCTTGTTGGTGGGGCACCAGAATTATTTGCAGTCCAAGAATTCTGCAGAAATGGTTGGAAGGTGCTTTTTGCCAAATTCAAGGTATAGAAAGTAACAGACTAAGAAAAGGCACCTACTGGTGAACAAACTGTTTGTTGATACGTGAATTCCTCAAACCGTCCTTGTTGATGTGTAAGTGACCATCTGGTTGTAGAGTTATCAGTTGTGATGGTTAGGCAGTTAGGTCAAAAAATGTACAGCAGTATGTAAAGTCATACAAGTAGTTTTCCAGTGCTATCTGAAATATTGATGTCTCTCATTGGTCATATTTGATAATGTTTTTAAAATGTGTGTTACCTGATATACATACACATGTTTATGTGGCAAGCTCTACAGTCACATGGCTTTTTGTATAAGAGTGTTCAATGGTAATTCAACTGTCAGGAAGTGTTAAAATGCTCCCATATGGGAAATGGTTTTTACAGTATACTCACAGACTGGCAATCTCGAGTAGCACTCAGTGGCCTTAGAATCAACCCAAAAGGCATTCTGGTCTGACAAGAGAGCCAGCAAGAGGACAAGTGCATCAGGTGTGGAAAGCCAAGGATGCTGCTGCAAGAGTGTTGCTCTGTGAAAGGCCTCAGCGGTCCATGTCCTAGTGCAAAGAAGCTGCCATTAAACATGGTTGTGCTCTTCTCTCAATGGAGAGGAGAACTTCCACTGTGTGTGTGTCCTTGTGTAATGCCTCTTGGGGTTGGTGTGGATTCAAGGATCTTCCACTGGCTAAGCATCGTGTGTCAGGAGCCTCAAGTGATCACTGACATCACACATGAGAGTGTTAATATATTAAATTCATTAGAGTCACTGTGTACTGACTTCCATGTGGGACCTGTACATTCAGAGTTATATTAAAAATATATAGCAGGTCTTGCAATAAAATATTTTCAATTGTGTGATTTATGTTCTCAGCTATATATATATCATCCTAAAACTCTTAGGGCTTACAAGAATAGGCAAAGTAAATTCTTTTTGACACAGAAGCCAAAACGGAAAGTTGCCTCAGACAATCTTTGGGTTTAGTGAACCTGATTCTTCTTTTTCTGAGATTCCCATATGGGACCCTAGAAGTCTGAAATCATAAAAATATTTGTCAAAGATTACATCATTTAGTTGGGAAAGAATATTGTGTAAAAAATTGGTTTACAAAAATAACTGTAGAAAATCTTGCTGGTGGAAAGCCAGGATTAGTAGTAATCCAAAAAGGCTCCAGAAATGGTTGTTATGAAAATATACATGAGGGGAACTCCTTGGTCCTCAGTCTAAATAACACACCAAGACAAAAGCAAAAGATGATTCCCCCTCCCCCCCACATTTCAAGGGACAGAAAGTAACAGACTAAGAAAAGGCACCTACTGGGTGAACAAACTGTTTGTTGATATGTGAATTCTTCAAACCTTCCTTCCTGATGCGTAAGTGACCATCTGGTTGTAGAGTTATCAGTTGTGATGGTTAGGCAGTTAGTTCTAAAAATGTACAGCAGTATGTAAAGTCATACAAGTAGTTTTGCAGTTCTATCAGAAATATAGATGTCTCTACTTGGTTAATGTTTGATAATTTGAAACATGAATACTTTGTTTTTGTTAGGTTTCAGCAAAATAATTGTATCCATTTAAGCTAAAGTTTAACAATACACTGTAGTTATGGTTTATTCAGATATGTATAAGAGTGTTTGATGATAATTCAAATGTCAGGAAATGTTAAAATGCTCCCATAAGGGAAACAGTTTTTACAGCAGACTCACAGACTGGCAATCTCGAGTAGCACTCAGTGGCCTCAGAATTAGCCCAAAAGACATTCTGGTCTGACAAGAAAGCCAGCAAGAGAACAAGTGCATCAGGTGCAAAAAGCCCAGGATGCTGCTGCAAGAGTGTCGCTCCTTGAAGGGCCTCAGTGGTCCACATCCCAGTGCAAAGAAGCTGCCATCGAAGATGGTTGTGCTTTTCTCTCAATGGAGAGGAGAACTTCCACTTTGTGTGTGTCCTTGTGTAATGCCTCTTGGGGTTGGTGTGGATTCAAGGAGCTTCCACTGGCTAAGCATCGTGTGTCAGGAGCCTCAAGTGATCACTGACATCACACATAAGAGTGCTAATTTATTAAATTCGTTAGAGTCACTGTGTACTGACTTCTCATGTGGGACCTGTATATTCAGAGTTATATTAAAAATATATATTATTAATAGTAATAAAACTTTCTAAGTAGTGTCTTAAGGATCTTGAGAGTATTATTAATAAGTGGAGCTTATCATATAATGGCTCTCAGTAGCTTGTAAGTTGACTAGCATATGACCAGTGCCACAACTAGGCCTTACTGGAATAGGAAAGTTCTGTAAAATCGTGTTAGAATATTACAAACTGCTAAGTTAGTGTAAATGAAAACCAGTTAAATCTTTTGATGTCACTAATAGGTCTTGCAACACAATGTTTCCACTGTTATGATTTATGTTCTAGGCTATATGTTTCTCTTAGGGCTTAAACTCTCCTTCACACGGAAACTAAATACAGAAGTTGCCTCAGCCATTATTTGGTGGAATGATATATGTTTGTGCCCCTCATTTGTGCAACAGTGAGTTCACAACCTAAGAGGCCCCACCAGAGTTCTGCTATCCATTCCAGACTTAAACAAGGAAAAGCCTTTCAAATTCCAGACTGTACATCAAACACTTGATGACTATACCTTCTATCAGGAACTACTAGATGAACCCCCTACAGTGTTACTCAACACAGCACCACCTCTCAAGAAGAAGTAACCAAGAGTAGAGGATGCAGTCCCTTTTCCCTAAAAGCAACTGGGTTCCAGTCCTCTGTTTGAAAATATAAGCACCAAATAAGTTTTTCAGTTCCTAGTAAAACTGTCTTGTACAAAATTTCTAAAGGAACATGCCATGCAATTGCTAATCCTCTAATAGCAGTTTCAACAGCTACCCTGTACTGAGAAAGATTCCTGAAAACAAAAAAAGGGGGGGGATGTTAGAGTGTGGGTAAAATGCTATTATTGGGTAGTGTGAATTTCCTTTGTGTAGACAAAACTGCTACTTTGCTACGCCGGGGGTACCGGGAGCTTGGGAGGATTCCAATTTGGTGATAAATCTGTTCTTTGCTTTCCTGAAACTTTGTGAACCCAGGTGCAGGTGGGCAAGGGCACAATTCTTCCCTGGTCCCGAGCACATGAGAAAGAAAAGGGTGTGAGAATAGGATGAAGCAGATAATGGGTATAGGAACAAAACAGGCTGCCTGTGCCTGAAGGCCATAAAAACAAACATGTCTAAGGTTGTTAGTTTTGATGAATTTCCCAGCCTCAAATTGCCTATATGCTTCTGTCTTGGGGTGTTCAGGGGCTGACCACCCTGGTTGGCTGGTCTGATGTATCAAGTGTGGTCTGACCTCAGCATACTGTCACAATGAACTCTGATGTTTGCATTACCAGTGAGACACTTTTGTCGTTCTCTTAGGGTTGACTGTTATACCCTCTGATATTCAGGGTTTTTAGCTCTGATTCTCACAGTGGCTGCAGAGTGGATGGCTGGTGCAACCACAGAGCCCTGTGAGGTCACAGAGGAGCTGCAAAACGGGATGCTCTCTGTACCTAGACAGCCACATGGACTTTGTGTGAAGTCCATGAGTGAAGCAAGAGTGAGGGCTGAGATTACGATATACCAAAGTTGCTGTGCTGCCACCTGAGTGTTGGTCCAACTCATCCACCAGCATGCCTGCAGTGTCCTGTCATCAGGACCTCCTCACCACCTGTCGCAGCTGATTTACAATTCTATGGGCATCAAACTGCTACAAAGGTGCACTCCAAGCACACACACTCACATGAGCACCCCAATATGCCTCATTGGCAACTGCTTGCTATTCCAGGAATGCAAGATGCGCGATAGCTTCTGGCATGTATCTGTCCAAAATGGTTGGACCTCACTAAGCAGGGTGCACACCTCATAAAAGGCACAGCCCCAGCACGGCTTGAAACCCTACTCCTGGGTTCCTGTTATACCTAGACGGATGTGGTGTAATTAGTGGCTCAAGGACTCCTTTTATGACACAGGATATTGGCCATTCCTTGCCATCATGACTCTAAAAAGAATGACAATAAAACCACAATCTGGGAGAAGTGCTTTTCTAGTAACTGTATAGAAAAAGCCCTGGATTTCACTCTGTTTTCAGCCTATTGGTACACTCCTATTCGGTACACACCCAAGCCCCATACACTCAGGACAGCTGGCTTCCATGGAGGCAGGACAGCCTCCCTGGTAGGGCCTTTGGGGGATGTGTGTTTGTGCATGTGTGTTTGTGGAGGAGGTGAACACAGGGACAGTGGTTGAAAGACCACATGACGGGAAGTTTGGGGTACAAGTCTGCTTTCTGCACCTGGCCAAAAGGGGCCTGGTTGTCGCCATGGCTTTTCTAGAATCCTAGGCCATAGGATTCTGGGCCAATTATGATCATGCAGCTGGTGAGTGTGCGGCTGGTATGGCCACAGAGCACTTTGAAGTCACAGAGGGAACCAATCAAGATGCTCCCTGCATCTGGACAGCCTCATGGGCTTAGGTGCATGAAGCAAGATTGAGGGCTGAGGTCACAGTCCAGAAAAGTTGCTGTGTCATCACTTGTATCATGGCCCAACGAATCCACCCCATGCCTGCAAGATTCCTGTCCTCTGGAACTCCACACCACCTGTGGGAGCGCGCTTACAATACTATGGCGTCCAACTGCTACAACAGCCCAAACTCACACACACACTCACACAGTCACCCCAACACTCCACATTGGCAACTGCTTGCTACCCCAGGAATCCGAGATGCATGACAGCTTCTGCCATTTATCTGTTCCTTATAGTTGGAACTTGCTGAGCAGAGTGCTCACTTAATACAGGGGCCTCAATGCTATGTCAAACCATTCTTGTTTGTTCCTCTTCTCCCTACAGGAAGGTGTTTTCCATAGTGCATCAAGGATTCCCTGTTGTTGCACAGTGATATGAAAATCCTGTGCCTCCGCAAATTTAAATAGAATGACAATGAAACCACAAATCAGGAAAAACACTTTAATAATAATATTATTGTAAAAGCCTTGGGCTTCATTTCATTATCCCCATATTGGCACACTCCTAACAGGGGATACCCAAACCTCATACACTCACAAGACAGCTGCCTTTCAAGTAGGCTCAACATCCTCCCTGGTAGGGCCTGTCAGGATGTGTGTGTGAGAGAGGGAGAGAGAGAGAGAGAGAGAGTGTGTGTGTGTGTGTGTGTAGAAGGGTGTGATTAGAGGAGTATTAGGGGGAAGACCACAGAAAGCATAGACAGAGTCTCCTGCCCACTTTATGCACCTGGCCAAAAGGAGCTGATCTGTCTCCATGGCTTTTCTAAAATGCTGAGGCCACGCATTGCAGGGCAGTTATGAACAGGCAGCTGCTGAGTGTACGGCTGCTATGTCCACAGATCCCTGTGAGGTCACAGAGGGGCAGCAAATCAGGATGCTCCTTGTGCCTGGACAGACTCATAGGCTAAGGTGAGTGAAGCAAGAGTGAGGGCTGGTCATGGTACAACAAATTTGGTGCGTTGTCACCTGCATGCTGATCCAACTCATCCATTCCCATGCCTGTGAGCTTTCTGTCATCTGGAGCACCACACCACTTGCCTTACAATCTTATGCATGTCAAGTTGCTACAATGATCCACTCCTCACACACACACTCACACAAGTACCCCAACATGCCCTTTGGCAACTGCTTTCTTCTCCAGGCATCTGAGTTGCACATCATTTTATGCCATGTATCTGTCCCCCATAGTTGGACCTGGCTGAGCATTGTGACCACTTGTACAATGAACAGCAACAAGCAAGTGTCAAACCATTCTCCTGAGTCACTGGTCTCCCTAGACAAATGTGGTCTCCATAGTTGCTCCACAACTCTTCATTGTAGCATAGGGCTATGGCCATCTTCTGCCTATGTAACTCTAAAGAGAATGACAATGAAACCACAAATGGGTAGAAACACTTTAATAGTATCAGTGTTGCAAAAGCCCTGGGCTTCATCGCATTTTCAGCATATTGGCACACTCCCACGTTTTTGATACCCAAGCCCAGACACTCACAGACAGCTGGCTTCGAAGTTAGGCGGGACATCATCCCTGGTAGGGTCTATCAGGATGTGAGTGTGTGTGTGTGTGTGTGTGTGTGTGTGTGTGTGTGTGTGTGTGTCTGTAGAGTAAGTGAGTAGTGGGGACTTGGTGGGAAGACCACAGAAAGCAGTGCTTGAGCCACCTGCCCACTGCCTGCACCAGGCCATAAGGGGCATGTCTGTCACCATGGCTTTCCGACAATGCTGAGGACATATCATTCTGGGCAGGTTATGACCAGGTGGCTGCTGAGTGGATGGCTGATATGGTTATAGAGCTCTGTGAGGTCACAGAGGGGCAAACAATGGGCCTGTTTCCTGTATCTGAATAGCCTCATGGGCTTAGGTGAGTGAAACAAGAGTGAGGGCTGACGTCACAGTCCACCAAGTTATTGTGTTGTCACCTGCCTGTTTGCCCAACTCATCCACCTTCATGACTGCGAGCTTCCTCTCATCTGCAACTCTACACCATCTGTGGCAACTGGTTTAAAATTCTTTGGTCATCAAACTGAAACCACGGCCCACCTCCCCACATCCACACTCACAAAGGCACCCCAACACTCCTCTGTGACACATCCAGGAATATGAGATTATGACAGCTTCTGGCATGAATCTGTCCTCCATAGTTGGACCTCGCTTAGCAGGATGCCCACAAACCCAAGGGACAGCCCCAACACGGTGTCATACCATTCTCTTGGGTCCCTGTTATACCTAGATGAATGTGGTCTCCATAGTGGCCCCAGAACTCAACGTTGTGGCACAGGGCTATGGCTATCTTCTGCCTAGGTGTCTCTAAAGAAAATGACAATTAAAGTCAAGCCAGGAGAAATGCTTTTCTTGTAACAGTGTTGCAAAATCCCTGAATGTCACACCATTTTCAGTATATTGGCACAGTGCCACTCAGTAGAAACCAAAGCCCCATATACTGATGAATAGCTGGCTTCCATGGATGGTAGACATCTTCCCTGATAGGGCCTGTGGGCATGTGTGTGTGTGTGTGTGTGTGTGTGTGTGTGTGTGTGTGTGTTTAGGGGAGAGTGAGCAGAGGATCGATCATTAGAGGAAAACCAGAGAGACTAGATATTGAGCCACCACGCTGCTTTCCGCACTTGGTCAATAGAGGCCTTTGCGTCCCCATGGCTTTCCTACAATGCTGAGGCCATATCATTCTGGGCAGGTTATGACCAGGTGGCTGCAGAGTGTATGGCTGCTATGTCCACAGAGCCCTATGAGGTCACAGAGTGGCAGCTAATCAGTATGCTCTCTGTACTTGGACAGACTCATAGGCTTAGGTGAGTGAAGCAAGAGTGAGGGCCGAGGTCATGGTAAACCAAAGTTGCTGTGTTGTCTTCTGCCTGTTGGTGCAACTTATTCACTCCAATACCTGTGAGCTTTCTGTCATCTGGAGCTCCAAACCACCTGAGACAACTGCTCACAATCTGATGGGCCTCAAATTGCTACAAATGCCCATCTCCACACATTCACTCCCAGACAACAGCCCACCATGTCCATTGGCAACTGCTTTCTACTCCAGGAATCTGAGATACACACAGCTACTGACATGCATCTGTCCCCCATAGTTGGACCTCGGTGATTAGGGTGTCCTCTGCATACACATGATAGCCCCAAAGCACTGTCAAATGATTCTTGTGAGTCCCTGTTCTACCTAGATGAATGTGGTCTCCATAGTGGCTCAAGGACTCCCAGTTATGCCAGAGGTTTATGGCCATCCTCTGCCTATGTGACTCTAAAGAGAATGACAATGAAACCACCACGTGGAAGAAACACTTCCCTAGGAAAAGTGTTGTTGCAAAATCCCTTGTCTTCTGGCCATTTTCAGCATATTAGCACACTCCACCATGGTAAACATCCAAGCTTTTTATACTCACGGACAGCTGGCTTCCACAGAGGGTAGACATCCACAATGGTAGGAACTGTGGGGATGTGGGTGTGTATGTTTGTGTGTGTGTGTTTGTGTATGTGTTGTGTGAAGGCTGTTCAACAGAGTGGTGATGGGGATAGGCCCAGAGAGATCAGAATTTGAGCCAGCTGCCTGCTTTTTGCTTTGGGGCAAAAGGGGCCTGTCAGTTGCCATGGCTTTTTTAAAATGCTGAGGCTGGAGGATACTGGGCCAGTTATGAACAGGCAGCTGCTGAGTGGATGGCTGGTTCAAGACCACAGCCCTATGGGGTCACAGAGGGGCAGTCGATTGGGATGCTCCCTTTACCTGCACAGCAACATGGAATTAGGTGAATGAAGCAAAAGTGAGAGCCTGAGTTTCAGTCTACCAAAGTTGCTGTGCTGACACCTGCCTGATGGCCCAACTCATCCAACCCCATGCCTGCAAGCTTCCTGTCATCTAGAGCTCCACACCAACTTTGACTACTGCTAACAATGCTATGGGCATCAAACTGCTACTACGGCCCACACACCAAGAGACACTCACACAGGCACCCCAACATGCCCCTTTGCCGACTGCAGGAAACTGAGATGCATGACAGGTTCTGGCATGTACCTGTCCCTCATAGTTAAAGCTCACTGAGCTCGGTGCCCACTTCATACAAGGGACAGACCCAACGTTGTGTCAAACCATTCTCGTTGGTCCCTGTTCTACCTAGGTGAATGTGGTCTCCATAGTGGCTCAAGGACTCCCCAAAGTGGCACAGCGTTATACATTACCTCTGCCTATGTGACTCTAAAGAGAATGACAATGAAACCACAATCTGGGAGAAATGCTTTTCTCGTAACAGTGTTGCAAAAGCCCTGGGATTCACTCTGTTTTCAGCATATTGGCACACCTCCACCTGGTCGAAACCCAAGCCCCATATATTCATAGACAGCTGGCTTACATGGAGGCTGAACATACTCCCTTGTATGGCCTGTCAGGATGTGTGTATGTGTGAGTGGGTGTGGGCTAGGTAGTAGTGGCAGAGGGTCTTTAGGGGAACTCCAAAAAAAGCAGAATTTGAGTCACCTGCCAGCTCTGTGAATCAAGCCCAAACTGGCCTGTCTGTCACCATGGCTTTTCTAGAATGCTTATACCATAGCATTCCAGGCCAGTTATAACCAGGCGACTGCTGAGTGGATGGCCGGTATGGTCACAGAGCCCTGTGAGGTCATAGAAGCAGCCAATCAGGATGCTCCCTGTACCTGGACAGACTCATGGGCTTAGGTGAGTGAAACAAGAGTGAGGGCTGAGGTCATGGTCCACCAAATATGCTGTGCTGTCACATCATGTTATTCCAACTCACCAACACCAGGTTGATGAGCTTCCTGTCATCTGGAGATATAAACCAAATGTGGCAGCTGGCTTAAAATCCTATGGGCATCAAACTGCTACAATGTCCCTCCCCCCCAGTCCTCCAACAACAGATTTGGACGAGCTTGCTACTCCAGGAATCCAAGGTGGATGACAGCTTCTGGCATGTATCTGTCCTCTAAAGCTAATCCTCAATGAGCAGGGCACCCAAGTCATACAAGGGAGAGTCCCAATGCAGTCTCAAACTGATTTTGTCAGTCCCTGTTCTACCTAGGACAAATGTGGACTCCATAGCAGCTCAAGGACTCCCCATTGTGGCACAGGGCTATTGCTATGCTTTGCATACGTGACTCTAAACAGAATGACAATGAAACCACAACCTGGGAGAAACACTTTTCCAGTAACAGAGTCGTCAAAGCCCTGGCATTCACACTGTTTTCAACATATTGGCACACTTCCACTCAGTAGTCACCCAAACCTCATACATTCATTGACAGCTGTCTTCTACAGCAGCTGCACATCCTCTCTGGTAGGTCCTGTGGGGATGTGTGTGTGTGTGTGTGTGTGTGTGTGTGTGTGTGTGTGTGTGTGTGTGTGTGTGTGTGTGTGTCCAGGTGAGGTGCCAAGGGATGTTGGGGGAAAGACCACAGGAAGCAGAGCTTGAGCCTGTTGGTGTACGTGCAGTGGATGTGGGTGACAGGAAGTTGTGAAAGCTATTTTTCCATTGCAGGCAAGGTCATAAGTAACTTCCAGCTATTTGGCAGGACCACCTGTCGTATGTCTATACAACCACTTCAATGAAGCTCCACCTTCCTGTACATGGACACGGGACCACCCTGAAGAAAAATATTAATCCATCCAGGCATTTGCTTAATACTGTGAGACTGGCCTTTTACTCAATGTGAGTTTGGAGTTTGTCTTGCAAAAGGGCCTGCTATTATCACTGCTGTCTTGTCTGTCCCCATTGACCTTATGGTAATCCAGCGACCAATATTTAGGCTTTCATTCTTTCCTCATATATTTCTTTCTCCTTTTCTTTGTGTTACAAGATTGAGTTGCAGGATAAGAATTGTAGCAGGAACTTTTATTGTTTCTGGATAAAACTGATGGCAAAATTACCAAAAGGAATTCCCAACTTGCCCATGACATTATAAGTCTGAGCCAACGTTTGACTGATTTTGTATAAATAAAGCCTACAGGTTTTCTGCATTGTGAATTAAAATCATGAAATCCTACTGCTCCATCAGTCTCTTTCATGGCATCTCATCAACGCATGCTTCTTGAATTCAGAACTCAGGTGGAGCTGGACTCCGGCAAGTAGCGCCCAAATTTTTACTCCAAAAAAGTAGGTATTTTCTCTCTTGTTTCTAGCAGCATGGATAGGACTTCACCCAGGGTGCTGCAGCCCCCCTGACAGAAGGTTAGGCTAGGAGAGGTGAATAGTCAGAACATTTCTTGAGATGTTTTATACCCTCTGTTACTATAAAGTTAAAATGGGGCAGAGTGAATTCAGCGACAGTGTCGCGCCCACGTTTCTTATCGTCCGGCGATAAGAGGCAGACGTGAGTGAAGTCTTCTGCGGTAATCTTTATTGCGCGCACCAAGATGAGGAGGAAAGGGCTCCAACCCCGGCAGGCTGTCTGCTCTTATGTGCTGACTGGCCCCGCCTCCGCCGATGATAGGTCGGCGTCATGATTACGCAGGGTCCTGGGCAACTGGATTCGTCAGTCCCAGTGTTCATGCGCCGGCCACGCCTCAGCTCACTGTGCATGCGCTAGGCGCCTGCACAGTACCGCGAAAGCTATGTAACTCTCCATCAGGAACCAAGGTGTGGCTTTTCCGGCCGGCGCCATTATGTCTATTGGTCAAAGTGTTTTTAATCACAGGTTACAAGTTATCTGTGTTCTTATTAATGAAGATGTATTGTTTGTAAGATTTTGCCTTACAGGAAGACAATGAATTTTTAAAAGATGTGTGGTAAAATTGTCTGTATTCTGTGCAATCTTGTAATTATTAAACCTTTTTTTTTTAAAAGATTTATTTTTATTATTTTTTCATTGGAAAGGCGGATATACAGAGAGGAGAGACAGAGAGGATGATCTTCCGTCCGATGGTTCACTCCCCAAGTGAGCCCAACGGGCCGGTACTATGCCGATCCGAAGCCAGGAGCCTCCTCTGGGTCTCCCACGCGGGTGCAGGTTCCCAAAGCTTTCGGCTGTCCTCGACTGCTTTCCCAGGCCACAGGCAGGGAGCTGGAAGGGAAGTGGGGCTGCCGGGATTAGAACCGGCGCCCATATGGGATCCCGGGCGTGCAAGTTGAGGACCCTTAACCTCTTGCGCCACCGCACTGGGCCCTATTAAACCTTTTTTAAAGCAACAGAATTGAAATTGAAGTTTAATCCCTTGTCAGAAGATTTTCAGTACCCTTGACTTCAATAAAACAGAGGACAAGAAGATGCACCAGGCCTATCAGCCCAGGAAAAATGAGGGACATGCTTGGAGCCTAGCTTTTGAAGAATTTGGGACTTCAGAAACTTGACCTTGTCTCTGCCTTCATTTAAGAAGAGGGAAGTTCCCATATCAGCTGGAAAGAGGTAACCGCTTCAGGTTCTGATGCAAGTTTGTGTTTTGAATTGCTTTGTTTTAAGGATTTCAAAGTTTGTTTCAAAATATAGATCCAAAAATTTTGCAAATAAAGAATGGTTACAAGCCTGAGAATATGTTCTTGGTGAGAAGATTGTAAAAGAAAAATTATTAAGGAAGAGCATTGCTGTGGTGGTAAAAATATTTTGTCCTACAGGATTATGGCTAAGAAAAACTAAAACAATATAGTTGAAGGTATAAGAAAGTTGAGAAAAAGGTGAGAAAGTCATAAAATTTGTGAAATGAATCTTTCAAGTTTTATGTGGAATTGATTATAACTTTTGAGATATTGGTACAGCATTGTTTAAGTATTGCTGGCATTTGAACTGATATCTGTTCACAAAATACCTTTAAAATGTACATCTGTGGAAGTGCTCCTAAATACCTGACACTGGAAGTCTCAAGTTTTGAGGACTGTTAATGGAAACAAATTGATAACTTTGTCCATTGTCTATCCAGCTTCCGTAAGCTCTATTATTGACATTTGTGTGGTCATTGTATCTAATCTGTTACTGTTTCAGTCAACCTGACTCTTCTGATTTTTGAGAATCATATGTGGGGCCTTAGGATTCTCAAAGTTATAGGAATATTTGTCAAAAATTCATGTTTTGATTGGCAAAGAGAATTGTTTAGGAAAATTTGGTTACAGAAATGACTGTAGAAAATCTTGTTGGTGGGGCACCAGAATTATTTGCAGTCCAAGAATTCTGCAGAAATGGTTGGAAGGTGCTTTTTGCCAAATTCAAGGTATAGAAAGTAACAGACTAAGAAAAGGCACCTACTGGTGAACAAACTGTTTGTTGATACGTGAATTCCTCAAACCGTCCTTGTTGATGTGTAAGTGACCATCTGGTTGTAGAGTTATCAGTTGTGATGGTTAGGCAGTTAGGTCAAAAAATGTACAGCAGTATGTAAAGTCATACAAGTAGTTTTCCAGTGCTATCTGAAATATTGATGTCTCTCATTGGTCATATTTGATAATGTTTTTAAAATGTGTGTTACCTGATATACATACACATGTTTATGTGGCAAGCTCTACAGTCACATGGCTTTTTGTATAAGAGTGTTCAATGGTAATTCAAATGTCAGGAAGTGTTAAAATGCTCCCATATGGGAAATGGTTTTTACAGTATACTCACAGACTGGCAATCTCGAGTAGCACTCAGTGGCCTTAGAATCAACCCAAAAGGCATTCTGGTCTGACAAGAGAGCCAGCAAGAGAACAAGTGCATCAGGTGTGGAAAGCCAAGGATGCTGCTGCAAGAGTGTTGCTCTGTGAAAGGCCTCAGCGGTCCATGTCCTAGTGCAAAGAAGCTGCCATTAAACATGGTTGTGCTCTTCTCTCAATGGAGTGGAGAACTTCCACTGTGTGTGTGTCCTTGTGTAATGCCTCTTGGGGTTGGTGTGGATTCAAGGATCTTCCACTGGCTAAGCATCGTGTGTCAGGAGCCTCAAGTGATCACTGACATCACACATGAGAGTGTTAATATATTAAATTCATTAGAGTCACTGTGTACTGACTTCCATGTGGGACCTGTATATTCAGAGTTATATTAAAAATATATAGCAGGTCTTGCAATAAAATATTTTCAATTGTGTGATTTATGTTCTCAGCTATATATATATCATCCTAAAACTCTTAGGGCTTACAAGAATAGGTAAAGTAAATTCTTTTTGACACAGAAGCCAAAACGGAAAGTTGCCTCAGACAGTCTTTGGGTTTAGTGAACCTGATTCTTCTTTTTCTGAGATTCCCATATGGGACCCTAGAAGTCTGAAATCATAAAAATATTTGTCAAAGATTACATCATTTAGTTGGGAAAGAATATTGTGTAAAAAATTGGTTTACAAAAATAACTGTAGAAAATCTTGCTGGTGGAAAGCCAGGATTAGTAGTAATCCAAAAAGGCTCCAGAAATGGTTGTTATGAAAATATACATGAGGGGAACTCCTTGGTCCTCAGTCTAAATAACACACCAAGACAAAAGCAAAAGATGATTCCCCCTCCCCCCCACATTTCAAGGGACAGAAAGTAACAGACTAAGAAAAGGCACCTACTGGGTGAACAAACTGTTTGTTGATATGTGAATTCTTCAAACCTTCCTTCCTGATGCGTAAGTGACCATCTGGTTGTAGAGTTATCAGTTGTGATGGTTAGGCAGTTAGTTCTAAAAATGTACAGCAGTATGTAAAGTCATACAAGTAGTTTTGCAGTTCTATCAGAAATATAGATGTCTCTACTTGGTTAATGTTTGATAATTTGAAACATGAATACTTTGTTTTTGTTAGGTTTCAGCAAAATAATTGTATCCATTTAAGCTAAAGTTTAACAATACACTGTAGTTATGGTTTATTCAGATATGTATAAGAGTGTTTGATGATAATTCAAATGTCAGGAAATGTTAAAATGCTCCCATAAGGGAAACAGTTTTTACAGCAGACTCACAGACTGGCAATCTCGAGTAGCACTCAGTGGCCTCAGAATTAGCCCAAAAGACATTCTGGTCTGACAAGAAAGCCAGCAAGAGAACAAGTGCATCAGGTGCAAAAAGCCCAGGATGCTGCTGCAAGAGTGTCGCTCCTTGAAGGGCCTCAGTGGTCCACATCCCAGTGCAAAGAAGCTGCCATCGAAGATGGTTGTGCTTTTCTCTCAATGGAGAGGAGAACTTCCACTTTGTGTGTGTCCTTGTGTAATGCCTCTTGGGGTTGGTGTGGATTCAAGGAGCTTCCACTGGCTAAGCATCGTGTGTCAGGAGCCTCAAGTGATCACTGACATCACACATAAGAGTGCTAATTTATTAAATTCGTTAGAGTCACTGTGTACTGACTTCTCATGTGGGACCTGTATATTCAGAGTTATATTAAAAATATATATTATTAATAGTAATAAAACTTTCTAAGTAGTGTCTTAAGGATCTTGAGAGTATTATTAATAAGTGGAGCTTATCATATAATGGCTCTCAGTAGCTTGTAAGTTGACTAGCATATGACCAGTGCCACAACTAGGCCTTACTGGAATAGGAAAGTTCTGTAAAATCGTGTTAGAATATTACAAACTGCTAAGTTAGTGTAAATGAAAACCAGTTAAATCTTTTGATGTCACTAATAGGTCTTGCAACACAATGTTTCCACTGTTATGATTTATGTTCTAGGCTATATGTTTCTCTTAGGGCTTAAACTCTCCTTCACACGGAAACTAAATACAGAAGTTGCCTCAGCCATTATTTGGTGGAATGATATATGTTTGTGCCCCTCATTTGTGCAACAGTGAGTTCACAACCTAAGAGGCCCCACCAGAGTTCTGCTATCCATTCCAGACTTAAACAAGGAAAAGCCTTTCAAATTCCAGACTGTACATCAAACACTTGATGACTATACCTTCTATCAGGAACTACTAGATGAACCCCCTACAGTGTTACTCAACACAGCACCACCTCTCAAGAAGAAGTAACCAAGAGTAGAGGATGCAGTCCCTTTTCCCTAAAAGCAACTGGGTTCCAGTCCTCTGTTTGAAAATATAAGCACCAAATAAGTTTTTCAGTTCCTAGTAAAACTGTCTTGTACAAAATTTCTAAAGGAACATGCCATGCAATTGCTAATCCTCTAATAGCAGTTTCAACAGCTACCCTGTACTGAGAAAGATTCCTGAAAACAAAAAAAGGGGGGGATGTTAGAGTGTGGGTAAAATGCTATTATTGGGTAGTGTGAATTTCCTTTGTGTAGACAAAACTGCTACTTTGCTACGCCGGGGGTACCGGGAGCTTGGGAGGATTCCAATTTGGTGATAAATCTGTTCTTTGCTTTCCTGAAACTTTGTGAACCCAGGTGCAGGTGGGCAAGGGCACAATTCTTCCCTGGTCCCGAGCACATGAGAAAGAAAAGGGTGTGAGAATAGGATGAAGCAGATAATGGGTATAGGAACAAAACAGGCTGCCTGTGCCTGAAGGCCATAAAAACAAACATGTCTAAGGTTGTTAGTTTTGATGAATTTCCCAGCCTCAAATTGCCTATATGCTTCTGTCTTGGGGTGTTCAGGGGCTGACCACCCTGGTTGGCTGGTCTGATGTATCAAGTGTGGTCTGACCTCAGCATACTGTCACAATGAACTCTGATGTTTGCATTACCAGTGAGACACTTTTGTCGTTCTCTTAGGGTTGACTGTTATACCCTCTGATATTCAGGGTTTTTAGCTCTGATTCTCACAGTGGCTGCAGAGTGGATGGCTGGTGCAACCACAGAGCCCTGTGAGGTCACAGAGGAGCTGCAAAACGGGATGCTCTCTGTACCTAGACAGCCACATGGACTTTGTGTGAAGTCCATGAGTGAAGCAAGAGTGAGGGCTGAGATTACGATATACCAAAGTTGCTGTGCTGCCACCTGAGTGTTGGTCCAACTCATCCACCAGCATGCCTGCAGTGTCCTGTCATCAGGACCTCCTCACCACCTGTCGCAGCTGATTTACAATTCTATGGGCATCAAACTGCTACAAAGGTGCACTCCAAGCACACACACTCACATGAGCACCCCAATATGCCTCATTGGCAACTGCTTGCTATTCCAGGAATGCAAGATGCGCGATAGCTTCTGGCATGTATCTGTCCAAAATGGTTGGACCTCACTAAGCAGGGTGCACACCTCATAAAAGGCACAGCCCCAGCACGGCTTGAAACCCTACTCCTGGGTTCCTGTTATACCTAGACGGATGTGGTGTAATTAGTGGCTCAAGGACTCCTTTTATGACACAGGATATTGGCCATTCCTTGCCATCATGACTCTAAAAAGAATGACAATAAAACCACAATCTGGGAGAAGTGCTTTTCTAGTAACTGTATAGAAAAAGCCCTGGATTTCACTCTGTTTTCAGCCTATTGGTACACTCCTATTCGGTACACACCCAAGCCCCATACACTCAGGACAGCTGGCTTCCATGGAGGCAGGACAGCCTCCCTGGTAGGGCCTTTGGGGGATGTGTGTTTGTGCATGTGTGTTTGTGGAGGAGGTGAACACAGGGACAGTGGTTGAAAGACCACATGACGGGAAGTTTGGGGTACAAGTCTGCTTTCTGCACCTGGCCAAAAGGGGCCTGGTTGTCGCCATGGCTTTTCTAGAATCCTAGGCCATAGGATTCTGGGCCAATTATGATCATGCAGCTGGTGAGTGTGCGGCTGGTATGGCCACAGAGCACTTTGAAGTCACAGAGGGAACCAATCAAGATGCTCCCTGCATCTGGACAGCCTCATGGGCTTAGGTGCATGAAGCAAGATTGAGGGCTGAGGTCACAGTCCAGAAAAGTTGCTGTGTCATCACTTGTATCATGGCCCAACGAATCCACCCCATGCCTGCAAGATTCCTGTCCTCTGGAACTCCACACCACCTGTGGGAGCGCGCTTACAATACTATGGCGTCAAACTGCTACAACAGCCCAAACTCACACACACACTCACACAGTCACCCCAACACTCCACATTGGCAACTGCTTGCTACCCCAGGAATCCGAGATGCATGACAGCTTCTGCCATTTATCTGTTCCTTATAGTTGGAACTTGCTGAGCAGAGTGCTCACTTAATACAGGGGCCTCAATGCTATGTCAAACCATTCTTGTTTGTTCCTCTTCTCCCTACAGGAAGGTGTTTTCCATACTGCATCAAGGATTCCCTGTTGTTGCACAGTGATATGAAAATCCTGTGCCTCCGCAAATTTAAATAGAATGACAATGAAACCACAAATCAGGAAAAACACTTTAATAATAATATTATTGTAAAAGCCTTGGGCTTCATTTCATTATCCCCATATTGGCACACTCCTAACAGGGGATACCCAAACCTCATACACTCACAAGACAGCTGCCTTTCAAGTAGGCTCAACATCCTCCCTGGTAGGGCCTGTCAGGATGTGTGTGTGTGAGAGAGAGAGAGAGAGTGTGTGTGTGTGTGTGTGTGTGTGTGTGTAGAAGGGTGTGATTAGAGGAGTATTAGGGGGAAGACCACAGAAAGCATAGACAGAGTTTCCTGCCCACTTTATGCACCTGGCCAAAAGGAGCTGATCTGTCTCCATGGCTTTTCTAAAATGCTGAGGCCACGCATTGCAGGGCAGTTATGAACAGGCAGCTGCTGAGTGTACGGCTGCTATGTCCACAGATCCCTGTGAGGTCACAGAGGGGCAGCAAATCAGGATGCTCCTTGTGCCTGGACAGACTCATAGGCTAAGGTGAGTGAAGCAAGAGTGAGGGCTGGTCATGGTACAACAAATTTGGTGCGTTGTCACCTGCATGCTGATCCAACTCATCCATTCCCATGCCTGTGAGCTTTCTGTCATCTGGAGCACCACACCACTTGCCTTACAATCTTATGCATGTCAAGTTGCTACAATGATCCACTCCTCACACACACACTCACACAAGTACCCCAACATGCCCTTTGGCAACTGCTTTCTTCTCCAGGCATCTGAGTTGCACATCATTTTATGCCATGTATCTGTCCCCCATAGTTGGACCTGGCTGAGCATTGTGACCACTTGTACAATGAACAGCAACAAGCAAGTGTCAAACCATTCTCCTGAGTCACTGGTCTCCCTAGACAAATGTGGTCTCCATAGTTGCTCCACAACTCTTCATTGTAGCATAGGGCTATGGCCATCTTCTGCCTATGTAACTCTAAAGAGAATGACAATGAAACCACAAATGGGTAGAAACACTTTAATAGTATCAGTGTTGCAAAAGCCCTGGGCTTCATCGCATTTTCAGCATATTGGCACACTCCCACGTTTTTGATACCCAAGCCCAGACACTCACAGACAGCTGGCTTCGAAGTTAGGCGGGACATCATCCCTGGTACGGTCTATCAGGATGTGAGTGTGTGTGTGTGTGTGTGTGTGTGTGTGTGTGTGTGTGTGTGTGTGTGTGTGTGTGTGTGTGTCTGTAGAGTAAGTGAGTAGTGGGGACTTGGTGGGAAGACCACAGAAAGCAGTGCTTGAGCCACCTGCCCACTGCCTGCACCAGGCCATAAGGGGCATGTCTGTCACCATGGCTTTCCGACAATGCTGAGGACATATCATTCTGGGCAGGTTATGACCAGGTGGCTGCTGAGTGGATGGCTGATATGGTTATAGAGCTCTGTGAGGTCACAGAGGGGCAAACAATGGGCCTGTTTCCTGTATCTGAATAGCCTCATGGGCTTAGGTGAGTGAAACAAGAGTGAGGGCTGACGTCACAGTCCACCAAGTTATTGTGTTGTCACCTGCCTGTTTGCCCAACTCATCCACCTTCATGACTGCGAGCTTCCTCTCATCTGGAACTCTACACCATCTGTGGCAACTGGTTTAAAATTCTTTGGTCATCAAACTGAAACCACGGCCCACCTCCCCACATCCACACTCACAAAGGCACCCCAACACTCCTCTGTGACACATCCAGGAATATGAGATTATGACAGCTTCTGGCATGAATCTGTCCTCCATAGTTGGACCTCGCTTAGCAGGATGCCCACAAACCCAAGGGACAGCCCCAACACGGTGTCATACCATTCTCTTGGGTCCCTGTTATACCTAGATGAATGTGGTCTCCATAGTGGCCCCAGAACTCAACGTTGTGGCACAGGGCTATGGCTATCTTCTGCCTAGGTGTCTCTAAAGAAAATGACAATTAAAGTCAAGCCAGGAGAAATGCTTTTCTTGTAACAGTGTTGCAAAATCCCTGAATGTCACACCATTTTCAGTATATTGGCACAGTGCCACTCAGTAGAAACCAAAGCCCCATATACTGATGAATAGCTGGCTTCCATGGATGGTAGACATCTTCCCTGATAGGGCCTGTGGGCATGTGTGTGTGTGTGTGTGTGTGTGTGTGTGTGTGTGTGTGTGTGTTTAGGGGAGAGTGAGCAGAGGATCGATCATTAGAGGAAAACCAGAGAGACTAGATATTGAGCCACCACGCTGCTTTCCGCACTTGGTCAATAGAGGCCTTTGCGTCCCCATGGCTTTCCTACAATGCTGAGGCCATATCATTCTGGGCAGGTTATGACCAGGTGGCTGCAGAGTGTATGGCTGCTATGTCCACAGAGCCCTATGAGGTCACAGAGTGGCAGCTAATCAGTATGCTCTCTGTACTTGGACAGACTCATAGGCTTAGGTGAGTGAAGCAAGAGTGAGGGCCGAGGTCATGGTAAACCAAAGTTGCTGTGTTGTCTTCTGCCTGTTGGTGCAACTTATTCACTCCAATACCTGTGAGCTTTCTGTCATCTGGAGCTCCAAACCACCTGAGACAACTGCTCACAATCTGATGGGCCTCAAATTGCTACAAATGCCCATCTCCACACATTCACTCCCAGACAACAGCCCACCATGTCCATTGGCAACTGCTTTCTACTCCAGGAATCTGAGATACACACAGCTACTGACATGCATCTGTCCCCCATAGTTGGACCTCGGTGATTAGGGTGTCCTCTGCATACACATGATAGCCCCAAAGCACTGTCAAATGATTCTTGTGAGTCCCTGTTCTACCTAGATGAATGTGGTCTCCATAGTGGCTCAAGGACTCCCAGTTATGCCAGAGGTTTATGGCCATCCTCTGCCTATGTGACTCTAAAGAGAATGACAATGAAACCACCACGTGGAAGAAACACTTCCCTAGGAAAAGTGTTGTTGCAAAATCCCTTGTCTTCTGGCCATTTTCAGCATATTAGCACACTCCACCATGGTAAACATCCAAGCTTTTTATACTCACGGACAGCTGGCTTCCACAGAGGGTAGACATCCACAATGGTAGGAACTGTGGGGATGTGGGTGTGTATGTTTGTGTGTGTGTGTTTGTGTATGTGTTGTGTGAAGGCTGTTCAACAGAGTGGTGATGGGGATAGGCCCAGAGAGATCAGAATTTGAGCCAGCTGCCTGCTTTTTGCTTTGGGGCAAAAGGGGCCTGTCAGTTGCCATGGCTTTTTTAAAATGCTGAGGCTGGAGGATACTGGGCCAGTTATGAACAGGCAGCTGCTGAGTGGATGGCTGGTTCAAGACCACAGCCCTATGGGGTCACAGAGGGGCAGTCGATTGGGATGCTCCCTTTACCTGCACAGCAACATGGAATTAGGTGAATGAAGCAAAAGTGAGAGCCTGAGTTTCAGTCTACCAAAGTTGCTGTGCTGACACCTGCCTGATGGCCCAACTCATCCAACCCCATGCCTGCAAGCTTCCTGTCATCTAGAGCTCCACACCAACTTTGACTACTGCTAACAATGCTATGGGCATCAAACTGCTACTACGGCCCACACACCAAGAGACACTCACACAGGCACCCCAACATGCCCCTTTGCCGACTGCAGGAAACTGAGATGCATGACAGGTTCTGGCATGTACCTGTCCCTCATAGTTAAAGCTCACTGAGCTCGGTGCCCACTTCATACAAGGGACAGACCCAACGTTGTGTCAAACCATTCTCGTTGGTCCCTGTTCTACCTAGGTGAATGTGGTCTCCATAGTGGCTCAAGGACTCCCCAAAGTGGCACAGCGTTATACATTACCTCTGCCTATGTGACTCTAAAGAGAATGACAATGAAACCACAATCTGGGAGAAATGCTTTTCTCGTAACAGTGTTGCAAAAGCCCTGGGATTCACTCTGTTTTCAGCATATTGGCACACCTCCACCTGGTCGAAACCCAAGCCCCATATATTCATAGACAGCTGGCTTACATGGAGGCTGAACATACTCCCTTGTATGGCCTGTCAGGATGTGTGTATGTGTGAGTGGGTGTGGGCTAGGTAGTAGTGGCAGAGGGTCTTTAGGGGAACTCCAAAAAAAGCAGAATTTGAGTCACCTGCCAGCTCTGTGAATCAAGCCCAAACTGGCCTGTCTGTCACCATGGCTTTTCTAGAATGCTTATACCATAGCATTCCAGGCCAGTTATAACCAGGCGACTGCTGAGTGGATGGCCGGTATGGTCACAGAGCCCTGTGAGGTCATAGAAGCAGCCAATCAGGATGCTCCCTGTACCTGGACAGACTCATGGGCTTAGGTGAGTGAAACAAGAGTGAGGGCTGAGGTCATGGTCCACCAAATATGCTGTGCTGTCACATCATGTTATTCCAACTCACCAACACCAGGTTGATGAGCTTCCTGTCATCTGGAGATATAAACCAAATGTGGCAGCTGGCTTAAAATCCTATGGGCATCAAACTGCTACAATGTCCCTCCCCCCCAGTCCTCCAACAACAGATTTGGACGAGCTTGCTACTCCAGGAATCCAAGGTGGATGACAGCTTCTGGCATGTATCTGTCCTCTAAAGCTAATCCTCAATGAGCAGGGCACCCAAGTCATACAAGGGAGAGTCCCAATGCAGTCTCAAACTGATTTTGTCAGTCCCTGTTCTACCTAGGACAAATGTGGACTCCATAGCAGCTCAAGGACTCCCCATTGTGGCACAGGGCTATTGCTATGCTTTGCATACGTGACTCTAAACAGAATGACAATGAAACCACAACCTGGGAGAAACACTTTTCCAGTAACAGAGTCGTCAAAGCCCTGGCATTCACACTGTTTTCAACATATTGGCACACTTCCACTCAGTAGTCACCCAAACCTCATACATTCATTGACAGCTGTCTTCTACAGCAGCTGCACATCCTCTCTGGTAGGTCCTGTGGGGATGTGTGTGTGTGTGTGTGTGTGTGTGTGTGTGTGTGTGTGTGTGTGTGTGTGTGTGTGTGTCCAGGTGAGGTGCCAAGGGATGTTGGGGGAAAGACCACAGGAAGCAGAGCTTGAGCCTGTTGGTGTACGTGCAGTGGATGTGGGTGACAGGAAGTTGTGAAAGCTATTTTTCCATTGCAGGCAAGGTCATAAGTAACTTCCAGCTATTTGGCAGGACCACCTGTCGTATGTCTATACAACCACTTCAATGAAGCTCCACCTTCCTGTACATGGACACGGGACCACCCTGAAGAAAAATATTAATCCATCCAGGCATTTGCTTAATACTGTGAGACTGGCCTTTTACTCAATGTGAGTTTGGAGTTTGTCTTGCAAAAGGGCCTGCTATTATCACTGCTGTCTTGTCTGTCCCCATTGACCTTATGGTAATCCAGCGACCAATATTTAGGCTTTCATTCTTTCCTCATATATTTCTTTCTCCTTTTCTTTGTGTTACAAGATTGAGTTGCAGGATAAGAATTGTAGCAGGAACTTTTATTGTTTCTGGATAAAACTGATGGCAAAATTACCAAAAGGAATTCCCAACTTGCCCATGACATTATAAGTCTGAGCCAACGTTTGACTGATTTTGTATAAATAAAGCCTACAGGTTTTCTGCATTGTGAATTAAAATCATGAAATCCTACTGCTCCATCAGTCTCTTTCATGGCATCTCATCAACGCATGCTTCTTGAATTCAGAACTCAGGTGGAGCTGGACTCCGGCAAGTAGCGCCCAAATTTTTACTCCAAAAAAGTAGGTATTTTCTCTCTTGTTTCTAGCAGCATGGATAGGACTTCACCCAGGGTGCTGCAGCCCCCCTGACAGAAGGTTAGGCTAGGAGAGGTGAATAGTCAGAACATTTCTTGAGATGTTTTATACCCTCTGTTACTATAAAGTTAAAATGGGGCAGAGTGAATTCAGCGACAGTGTCGCGCCCACGTTTCTTATCGTCCGGCGATAAGAGGCAGACGTGAGTGAAGTCTTCTGCGGTAATCTTTATTGCGCGCACCAAGATGAGGAGGAAAGGGCTCCAACCCCGGCAGGCTGTCTGCTCTTATGTGCTGACTGGCCCCGCCTCCGCCGATGATAGGTCGGCGTCATGATTACGCAGGGTCCTGGGCAACTGGATTCGTCAGTCCCAGTGTTCATGCGCCGGCCACGCCTCAGCTCACTGTGCATGCGCTAGGCGCCTGCACAGTACCGCGAAAGCTATGTAACTCTCCATCAGGAACCAAGGTGTGGCTTTTCCGGCCGGCGCCATTATGTCTATTGGTCAAAGTGTTTTTAATCACAGGTTACAAGTTATCTGTGTTCTTATTAATGAAGATGTATTGTTTGTAAGATTTTGCCTTACAGGAAGACAATGAATTTTTAAAAGATGTGTGGTAAAATTGTCTGTATTCTGTGCAATCTTGTAACTATTAAACCTTTTTTAAAGCAACAGAATTGAAATTGAAGTTTAATCCCTTGTCAGAAGATTTTCAGTACCCTTGACTTCAATAAAACAGAGGACAAGAAGATGCACCAGGCCTATCAGCCCAGGAAAAATGAGGGACATGCTTGGAGCCTAGCTTTTGAAGAATTTGGGACTTCAGAAACTTGACCTTGTCTCTGCCTTCATTTAAGAAGAGGGAAGTTCCCAAATCAGCTGGAAAGAGGTAACCGCTTCAGGTTCTGATGCAAGTTTGTGTTTTGAATTGCTTTGTTTTAAGGATTTCAAAGTTTGTTTCAAAATATAGATCCAAAAATTTTGCAAATAAAGAATGGTTACAAGCCTGAGAATATGTTCTTGGTGAGAAGATTGTAAAAGAAAAATTATTAAGGAAGAGCATTGCTGTGGTGGTAAAAATATTTTGTCCTACAGGATTATGGCTAAGAAAAACTAAAACAATATAGTTGAAGGTATAAGAAAGTTGAGAAAAAGGTGAGAAAGTCATAAAATTTGTGAAATGAATCTTTCAAGTTTTATGTGGAATTGATTATAACTTTTGAGATATTGGTACAGCATTGTTTAAGTATTGCTGGCATTTGAACTGATATCTGTTCACAAAATACCTTTAAAATGTACATCTGTGGAAGTGCTCCTAAATACCTGACACTGGAAGTCTCAAGTTTTGAGGACTGTTAATGGAAACAAATTGATAACTTTGTCCATTGTCTATCCAGCTTCCGTAAGCTCTATTATTGACATTTGTGTGGTCATTGTATCTAATCTGTTACTGTTTCAGTCAACCTGACTCTTCTGATTTTTGAGAATCATATGTGGGGCCTTAGGATTCTCAAAGTTATAGGAATATTTGTCAAAAATTCATGTTTTGATTGGCAAAGAGAATTGTTTAGGAAAATTTGGTTACAGAAATGACTGTAGAAAATCTTGTTGGTGGGGCACCAGAATTATTTGCAGTCCAAGAATTCTGCAGAAATGGTTGGAAGGTGCTTTTTGCCAAATTCAAGGTATAGAAAGTAACAGACTAAGAAAAGGCACCTACTGGTGAACAAACTGTTTGTTGATACGTGAATTCCTCAAACCGTCCTTGTTGATGTGTAAGTGACCATCTGGTTGTAGAGTTATCAGTTGTGATGGTTAGGCAGTTAGGTCCAAAAATGTACAGCAGTATGTAAAGTCATACAAGTAGTTTTCCAGTGCTATCTGAAATATTGATGTCTCTCATTGGTCATATTTGATAATGTTTTTAAAATGTGTGTTACCTGATATACATACACATGTTTATGTGGCAAGCTCTACAGTCACATGGCTTTTTGTATAAGAGTGTTCAATGGTAATTCAAATGTCAGGAAGTGTTAAAATGCTCCCATATGGGAAATGGTTTTTACAGTATACTCACAGACTGGCAATCTCGAGTAGCACTCAGTGGCCTTAGAATCAACCCAAAAGGCATTCTGGTCTGACAAGAGAGCCAGCAAGAGAACAAGTGCATCAGGTGTGGAAAGCCAAGGATGCTGCTGCAAGAGTGTTGCTCTGTGAAAGGCCTCAGCGGTCCATGTCCTAGTGCAAAGAAGCTGCCATTAAACATGGTTGTGCTCTTCTCTCAATGGAGTGGAGAACTTCCACTGTGTGTGTGTCCTTGTGTAATGCCTCTTGGGGTTGGTGTGGATTCAAGGATCTTCCACTGGCTAAGCATCGTGTGTCAGGAGCCTCAAGTGATCACTGACATCACACATGAGAGTGTTAATATATTAAATTCATTAGAGTCACTGTGTACTGACTTCCATGTGGGACCTGTATATTCAGAGTTATATTAAAAATATATAGCAGGTCTTGCAATAAAATATTTTCAATTGTGTGATTTATGTTCTCAGCTATATATATATCATCCTAAAACTCTTAGGGCTTACAAGAATAGGTAAAGTAAATTCTTTTTGACACAGAAGCCAAAACGGAAAGTTGCCTCAGACAGTCTTTGGGTTTAGTGAACCTGATTCTTCTTTTTCTGAGATTCCCATATGGGACCCTAGAAGTCTGAAATCATAAAAATATTTGTCAAAGATTACATCATTTAGTTGGGAAAGAATATTGTGTAAAAAATTGGTTTACAAAAATAACTGTAGAAAATCTTGCTGGTGGAAAGCCAGGATTAGTAGTAATCCAAAAAGGCTCCAGAAATGGTTGTTATGAAAATATACATGAGGGGAACTCCTTGGTCCTCAGTCTAAATAACACACCAAGACAAAAGCAAAAGATGATTCCCCCTCCCCCCCACATTTCAAGGGACAGAAAGTAACAGACTAAGAAAAGGCACCTACTGGGTGAACAAACTGTTTGTTGATATGTGAATTCTTCAAACCTTCCTTCCTGATGCGTAAGTGACCATCTGGTTGTAGAGTTATCAGTTGTGATGGTTAGGCAGTTAGTTCTAAAAATGTACAGCAGTATGTAAAGTCATACAAGTAGTTTTGCAGTTCTATCAGAAATATAGATGTCTCTACTTGGTTAATGTTTGATAATTTGAAACATGAATACTTTGTTTTTGTTAGGTTTCAGCAAAATAATTGTATCCATTTAAGCTAAAGTTTAACAATACACTGTAGTTATGGTTTATTCAGATATGTATAAGAGTGTTTGATGATAATTCAAATGTCAGGAAATGTTAAAATGCTCCCATAAGGGAAACAGTTTTTACAGCAGACTCACAGACTGGCAATCTCGAGTAGCACTCAGTGGCCTCAGAATTAGCCCAAAAGACATTCTGGTCTGACAAGAAAGCCAGCAAGAGAACAAGTGCATCAGGTGCAAAAAGCCCAGGATGCTGCTGCAAGAGTGTCGCTCCTTGAAGGGCCTCAGTGGTCCACATCCCAGTGCAAAGAAGCTGCCATCGAAGATGGTTGTGCTTTTCTCTCAATGGAGAGGAGAACTTCCACTTTGTGTGTGTCCTTGTGTAATGCCTCTTGGGGTTGGTGTGGATTCAAGGAGCTTCCACTGGCTAAGCATCGTGTGTCAGGAGCCTCAAGTGATCACTGACATCACACATAAGAGTGCTAATTTATTAAATTCGTTAGAGTCACTGTGTACTGACTTCTCATGTGGGACCTGTATATTCAGAGTTATATTAAAAATATATATTATTAATAGTAATAAAACTTTCTAAGTAGTGTCTTAAGGATCTTGAGAGTATTATTAATAAGTGGAGCTTATCATATAATGGCTCTCAGTAGCTTGTAAGTTGACTAGCATATGACCAGTGCCACAACTAGGCCTTACTGGAATAGGAAAGTTCTGTAAAATCGTGTTAGAATATTACAAACTGCTAAGTTAGTGTAAATGAAAACCAGTTAAATCTTTTGATGTCACTAATAGGTCTTGCAACACAATGTTTCCACTGTTATGATTTATGTTCTAGGCTATATGTTTCTCTTAGGGCTTAAACTCTCCTTCACACGGAAACTAAATACAGAAGTTGCCTCAGCCATTATTTGGTGGAATGATATATGTTTGTGCCCCTCATTTGTGCAACAGTGAGTTCACAACCTAAGAGGCCCCACCAGAGTTCTGCTATCCATTCCAGACTTAAACAAGGAAAAGCCTTTCAAATTCCAGACTGTACATCAAACACTTGATGACTATACCTTCTATCAGGAACTACTAGATGAACCCCCTACAGTGTTACTCAACACAGCACCACCTCTCAAGAAGAAGTAACCAAGAGTAGAGGATGCAGTCCCTTTTCCCTAAAAGCAACTGGGTTCCAGTCCTCTGTTTGAAAATATAAGCACCAAATAAGTTTTTCAGTTCCTAGTAAAACTGTCTTGTACAAAATTTCTAAAGGAACATGCCATGCAATTGCTAATCCTCTAATAGCAGTTTCAACAGCTACCCTGTACTGAGAAAGATTCCTGAAAACAAAAAAAGGGGGGGATGTTAGAGTGTGGGTAAAATGCTATTATTGGGTAGTGTGAATTTCCTTTGTGTAGACAAAACTGCTACTTTGCTACGCCGGGGGTACCGGGAGCTTGGGAGGATTCCAATTTGGTGATAAATCTGTTCTTTGCTTTCCTGAAACTTTGTGAACCCAGGTGCAGGTGGGCAAGGGCACAATTCTTCCCTGGTCCCGAGCACATGAGAAAGAAAAGGGTGTGAGAATAGGATGAAGCAGATAATGGGTATAGGAACAAAACAGGCTGCCTGTGCCTGAAGGCCATAAAAACAAACATGTCTAAGGTTGTTAGTTTTGATGAATTTCCCAGCCTCAAATTGCCTATATGCTTCTGTCTTGGGGTGTTCAGGGGCTGACCACCCTGGTTGGCTGGTCTGATGTATCAAGTGTGGTCTGACCTCAGCATACTGTCACAATGAACTCTGATGTTTGCATTACCAGTGAGACACTTTTGTCGTTCTCTTAGGGTTGACTGTTATACCCTCTGATATTCAGGGTTTTTAGCTCTGATTCTCACAGTGGCTGCAGAGTGGATGGCTGGTGCAACCACAGAGCCCTGTGAGGTCACAGAGGAGCTGCAAAACGGGATGCTCTCTGTACCTAGACAGCCACATGGACTTTGTGTGAAGTCCATGAGTGAAGCAAGAGTGAGGGCTGAGATTACGATATACCAAAGTTGCTGTGCTGCCACCTGAGTGTTGGTCCAACTCATCCACCAGCATGCCTGCAGTGTCCTGTCATCAGGACCTCCTCACCACCTGTCGCAGCTGATTTACAATTCTATGGGCATCAAACTGCTACAAAGGTGCACTCCAAGCACACACACTCACATGAGCACCCCAATATGCCTCATTGGCAACTGCTTGCTATTCCAGGAATGCAAGATGCGCGATAGCTTCTGGCATGTATCTGTCCAAAATGGTTGGACCTCACTAAGCAGGGTGCACACCTCATAAAAGGCACAGCCCCAGCACGGCTTGAAACCCTACTCCTGGGTTCCTGTTATACCTAGACGGATGTGGTGTAATTAGTGGCTCAAGGACTCCTTTTATGACACAGGATATTGGCCATTCCTTGCCATCATGACTCTAAAAAGAATGACAATAAAACCACAATCTGGGAGAAGTGCTTTTCTAGTAACTGTATAGAAAAAGCCCTGGATTTCACTCTGTTTTCAGCCTATTGGTACACTCCTATTCGGTACACACCCAAGCCCCATACACTCAGGACAGCTGGCTTCCATGGAGGCAGGACAGCCTCCCTGGTAGGGCCTTTGGGGGATGTGTGTTTGTGCATGTGTGTTTGTGGAGGAGGTGAACACAGGGACAGTGGTTGAAAGACCACATGACGGGAAGTTTGGGGTACAAGTCTGCTTTCTGCACCTGGCCAAAAGGGGCCTGGTTGTCGCCATGGCTTTTCTAGAATCCTAGGCCATAGGATTCTGGGCCAATTATGATCATGCAGCTGGTGAGTGTGCGGCTGGTATGGCCACAGAGCACTTTGAAGTCACAGAGGGAACCAATCAAGATGCTCCCTGCATCTGGACAGCCTCATGGGCTTAGGTGCATGAAGCAAGATTGAGGGCTGAGGTCACAGTCCAGAAAAGTTGCTGTGTCATCACTTGTATCATGGCCCAACGAATCCACCCCATGCCTGCAAGATTCCTGTCCTCTGGAACTCCACACCACCTGTGGGAGCGCGCTTACAATACTATGGCGTCAAACTGCTACAACAGCCCAAACTCACACACACACTCACACAGTCACCCCAACACTCCACATTGGCAACTGCTTGCTACCCCAGGAATCCGAGATGCATGACAGCTTCTGCCATTTATCTGTTCCTTATAGTTGGAACTTGCTGAGCAGAGTGCTCACTTAATACAGGGGCCTCAATGCTATGTCAAACCATTCTTGTTTGTTCCTCTTCTCCCTACAGGAAGGTGTTTTCCATAGTGCATCAAGGATTCCCTGTTGTTGCACAGTGATATGAAAATCCTGTGCCTCCGCAAATTTAAATAGAATGACAATGAAACCACAAATCAGGAAAAACACTTTAATAATAATATTATTGTAAAAGCCTTGGGCTTCATTTCATTATCCCCATATTGGCACACTCCTAACAGGGGATACCCAAACCTCATACACTCACAAGACAGCTGCCTTTCAAGTAGGCTCAACATCCTCCCTGGTAGGGCCTGTCAGGATGTGTGTGTGAGAGAGAGAGAGAGAGAGAGAGTGTGTGTGTGTGTGTGTGTGTGTGTGTGTGTGTGTGTGTAGAAGGGTGTGATTAGAGGAGTATTAGGGGGAAGACCACAGAAAGCATAGACAGAGTTTCCTGCCCACTTTATGCACCTGGCCAAAAGGAGCTGATCTGTCTCCATGGCTTTTCTAAAATGCTGAGGCCACGCATTGCAGGGCAGTTATGAACAGGCAGCTGCTGAGTGTACGGCTGCTATGTCCACAGATCCCTGTGAGGTCACAGAGGGGCAGCAAATCAGGATGCTCCTTGTGCCTGGACAGACTCATAGGCTAAGGTGAGTGAAACAAGAGTGAGGGCTGGTCATGGTACAACAAATTTGGTGCGTTGTCACCTGCATGCTGATCCAACTCATCCATTCCCATGCCTGTGAGCTTTCTGTCATCTGGAGCACCACACCACTTGCCTTACAATCTTATGCATGTCAAGTTGCTACAATGATCCACTCCTCACACACACACTCACACAAGTACCCCAACATGCCCTTTGGCAACTGCTTTCTTCTCCAGGCATCTGAGTTGCACATCATTTTATGCCATGTATCTGTCCCCCATAGTTGGACCTGGCTGAGCATTGTGACCACTTGTACAATGAACAGCAACAAGCAAGTGTCAAACCATTCTCCTGAGTCACTGGTCTCCCTAGACAAATGTGGTCTCCATAGTTGCTCCACAACTCTTCATTGTAGCATAGGGCTATGGCCATCTTCTGCCTATGTAACTCTAAAGAGAATGACAATGAAACCACAAATGGGTAGAAACACTTTAATAGTATCAGTGTTGCAAAAGCCCTGGGCTTCATCGCATTTTCAGCATATTGGCACACTCCCACGTTTTTGATACCCAAGCCCAGACACTCACAGACAGCTGGCTTCGAAGTTAGGCGGGACATCATCCCTGGTAGGGTCTATCAGGATGTGAGTGTGTGTGTGTGTGTGTGTGTGTGTGTGTGTGTGTGTGTGTGTGTGTGTGTGTGTGTGTGTGTGTCTGTAGAGTAAGTGAGTAGTGGGGACTTGGTGGGAAGACCACAGAAAGCAGTGCTTGAGCCACCTGCCCACTGCCTGCACCAGGCCATAAGGGGCATGTCTGTCACCATGGCTTTCCGACAATGCTGAGGACATATCATTCTGGGCAGGTTATGACCAGGTGGCTGCTGAGTGGATGGCTGATATGGTTATAGAGCTCTGTGAGGTCACAGAGGGGCAAACAATGGGCCTGTTTCCTGTATCTGAATAGCCTCATGGGCTTAGGTGAGTGAAACAAGAGTGAGGGCTGACGTCACAGTCCACCAAGTTATTGTGTTGTCACCTGCCTGTTTGCCCAACTCATCCACCTTCATGACTGCGAGCTTCCTCTCATCTGGAACTCTACACCATCTGTGGCAACTGGTTTAAAATTCTTTGGTCATCAAACTGAAACCACGGCCCACCTCCCCACATCCACACTCACAAAGGCACCCCAACACTCCTCTGTGACACATCCAGGAATATGAGATTATGACAGCTTCTGGCATGAATCTGTCCTCCATAGTTGGACCTCGCTTAGCAGGATGCCCACAAACCCAAGGGACAGCCCCAACACGGTGTCATACCATTCTCTTGGGTCCCTGTTATACCTAGATGAATGTGGTCTCCATAGTGGCCCCAGAACTCAACGTTGTGGCACAGGGCTATGGCTATCTTCTGCCTAGGTGTCTCTAAAGAAAATGACAATTAAAGTCAAGCCAGGAGAAATGCTTTTCTTGTAACAGTGTTGCAAAATCCCTGAATGTCACACCATTTTCAGTATATTGGCACAGTGCCACTCAGTAGAAACCAAAGCCCCATATACTGATGAATAGCTGGCTTCCATGGATGGTAGACATCTTCCCTGATAGGGCCTGTGGGCATGTGTGTGTGTGTGTGTGTGTGTGTGTGTGTGTGTGTGTGTGTTTAGGGGAGAGTGAGCAGAGGATCGATCATTAGAGGAAAACCAGAGAGACTAGATATTGAGCCACCACGCTGCTTTCCGCACTTGGTCAATAGAGGCCTTTGCGTCCCCATGGCTTTCCTACAATGCTGAGGCCATATCATTCTGGGCAGGTTATGACCAGGTGGCTGCAGAGTGTATGGCTGCTATGTCCACAGAGCCCTATGAGGTCACAGAGTGGCAGCTAATCAGTATGCTCTCTGTACTTGGACAGACTCATAGGCTTAGGTGAGTGAAGCAAGAGTGAGGGCCGAGGTCATGGTAAACCAAAGTTGCTGTGTTGTCTTCTGCCTGTTGGTGCAACTTATTCACTCCAATACCTGTGAGCTTTCTGTCATCTGGAGCTCCAAACCACCTGAGACAACTGCTCACAATCTGATGGGCCTCAAATTGCTACAAATGCCCATCTCCACACATTCACTCCCAGACAACAGCCCACCATGTCCATTGGCAACTGCTTTCTACTCCAGGAATCTGAGATACACACAGCTACTGACATGCATCTGTCCCCCATAGTTGGACCTCGGTGATTAGGGTGTCCTCTGCATACACATGATAGCCCCAAAGCACTGTCAAATGATTCTTGTGAGTCCCTGTTCTACCTAGATGAATGTGGTCTCCATAGTGGCTCAAGGACTCCCAGTTATGCCAGAGGTTTATGGCCATCCTCTGCCTATGTGACTCTAAAGAGAATGACAATGAAACCACCACGTGGAAGAAACACTTCCCTAGGAAAAGTGTTGTTGCAAAATCCCTTGTCTTCTGGCCATTTTCAGCATATTAGCACACTCCACCATGGTAAACATCCAAGCTTTTTATACTCACGGACAGCTGGCTTCCACAGAGGGTAGACATCCACAATGGTAGGAACTGTGGGGATGTGGGTGTGTATGTTTGTGTGTGTGTGTTTGTGTATGTGTTGTGTGAAGGCTGTTCAACAGAGTGGTGATGGGGATAGGCCCAGAGAGATCAGAATTTGAGCCAGCTGCCTGCTTTTTGCTTTGGGGCAAAAGGGGCCTGTCAGTTGCCATGGCTTTTTTAAAATGCTGAGGCTGGAGGATACTGGGCCAGTTATGAACAGGCAGCTGCTGAGTGGATGGCTGGTTCAAGACCACAGCCCTATGGGGTCACAGAGGGGCAGTCGATTGGGATGCTCCCTTTACCTGCACAGCAACATGGAATTAGGTGAATGAAGCAAAAGTGAGAGCCTGAGTTTCAGTCTACCAAAGTTGCTGTGCTGACACCTGCCTGATGGCCCAACTCATCCAACCCCATGCCTGCAAGCTTCCTGTCATCTAGAGCTCCACACCAACTTTGACTACTGCTAACAATGCTATGGGCATCAAACTGCTACTACGGCCCACACACCAAGAGACACTCACACAGGCACCCCAACATGCCCCTTTGCCGACTGCAGGAAACTGAGATGCATGACAGGTTCTGGCATGTACCTGTCCCTCATAGTTAAAGCTCACTGAGCTCGGTGCCCACTTCATACAAGGGACAGACCCAACGTTGTGTCAAACCATTCTCGTTGGTCCCTGTTCTACCTAGGTGAATGTGGTCTCCATAGTGGCTCAAGGACTCCCCAAAGTGGCACAGCGTTATACATTACCTCTGCCTATGTGACTCTAAAGAGAATGACAATGAAACCACAATCTGGGAGAAATGCTTTTCTCGTAACAGTGTTGCAAAAGCCCTGGGATTCACTCTGTTTTCAGCATATTGGCACACCTCCACCTGGTCGAAACCCAAGCCCCATATATTCATAGACAGCTGGCTTACATGGAGGCTGAACATACTCCCTTGTATGGCCTGTCAGGATGTGTGTATGTGTGAGTGGGTGTGGGCTAGGTAGTAGTGGCAGAGGGTCTTTAGGGGAACTCCAAAAAAAGCAGAATTTGAGTCACCTGCCAGCTCTGTGAATCAAGCCCAAACTGGCCTGTCTGTCACCATGGCTTTTCTAGAATGCTTATACCATAGCATTCCAGGCCAGTTATAACCAGGCGACTGCTGAGTGGATGGCCGGTATGGTCACAGAGCCCTGTGAGGTCATAGAAGCAGCCAATCAGGATGCTCCCTGTACCTGGACAGACTCATGGGCTTAGGTGAGTGAAACAAGAGTGAGGGCTGAGGTCATGGTCCACCAAATATGCTGTGCTGTCACATCATGTTATTCCAACTCACCAACACCAGGTTGATGAGCTTCCTGTCATCTGGAGATATAAACCAAATGTGGCAGCTGGCTTAAAATCCTATGGGCATCAAACTGCTACAATGTCCCTCCCCCCCAGTCCTCCAACAACAGATTTGGACGAGCTTGCTACTCCAGGAATCCAAGGTGGATGACAGCTTCTGGCATGTATCTGTCCTCTAAAGCTAATCCTCAATGAGCAGGGCACCCAAGTCATACAAGGGAGAGTCCCAATGCAGTCTCAAACTGATTTTGTCAGTCCCTGTTCTACCTAGGACAAATGTGGACTCCATAGCAGCTCAAGGACTCCCCATTGTGGCACAGGGCTATTGCTATGCTTTGCATACGTGACTCTAAACAGAATGACAATGAAACCACAACCTGGGAGAAACACTTTTCCAGTAACAGAGTCGTCAAAGCCCTGGCATTCACACTGTTTTCAACATATTGGCACACTTCCACTCAGTAGTCACCCAAACCTCATACATTCATTGACAGCTGTCTTCTACAGCAGCTGCACATCCTCTCTGGTAGGTCCTGTGGGGATGTGTGTGTGTGTGTGTGTGTGTGTGTGTGTGTGTGTGTGTGTGTGTGTGTGTGTGTCCAGGTGAGGTGCCAAGGGATGTTGGGGGAAAGACCACAGGAAGCAGAGCTTGAGCCTGTTGGTGTACGTGCAGTGGATGTGGGTGACAGGAAGTTGTGAAAGCTATTTTTCCATTGCAGGCAAGGTCATAAGTAACTTCCAGCTATTTGGCAGGACCACCTGTCGTATGTCTATACAACCACTTCAATGAAGCTCCACCTTCCTGTACATGGACACGGGACCACCCTGAAGAAAAATATTAATCCATCCAGGCATTTGCTTAATACTGTGAGACTGGCCTTTTACTCAATGTGAGTTTGGAGTTTGTCTTGCAAAAGGGCCTGCTATTATCACTGCTGTCTTGTCTGTCCCCATTGACCTTATGGTAATCCAGCGACCAATATTTAGGCTTTCATTCTTTCCTCATATATTTCTTTCTCCTTTTCTTTGTGTTACAAGATTGAGTTGCAGGATAAGAATTGTAGCAGGAACTTTTATTGTTTCTGGATAAAACTGATGGCAAAATTACCAAAAGGAATTCCCAACTTGCCCATGACATTATAAGTCTGAGCCAACGTTTGACTGATTTTGTATAAATAAAGCCTACAGGTTTTCTGCATTGTGAATTAAAATCATGAAATCCTACTGCTCCATCAGTCTCTTTCATGGCATCTCATCAACGCATGCTTCTTGAATTCAGAACTCAGGTGGAGCTGGACTCCGGCAAGTAGCGCCCAAATTTTTACTCCAAAAAAGTAGGTATTTTCTCTCTTGTTTCTAGCAGCATGGATAGGACTTCACCCAGGGTGCTGCAGCCCCCCTGACAGAAGGTTAGGCTAGGAGAGGTGAATAGTCAGAACATTTCTTGAGATGTTTTATACCCTCTGTTACTATAAAGTTAAAATGGGGCAGAGTGAATTCAGCGACAGTGTCGCGCCCACGTTTCTTATCGTCCGGCGATAAGAGGCAGACGTGAGTGAAGTCTTCTGCGGTAATCTTTATTGCGCGCACCAAGATGAGGAGGAAAGGGCTCCAACCCCGGCAGGCTGTCTGCTCTTATGTGCTGACTGGCCCCGCCTCCGCCGATGATAGGTCGGCGTCATGATTACGCAGGGTCCTGGGCAACTGGATTCGTCAGTCCCAGTGTTCATGCGCCGGCCACGCCTCAGCTCACTGTGCATGCGCTAGGCGCCTGCACAGTACCGCGAAAGCTATGTAACTCTCCATCAGGAACCAAGGTGTGGCTTTTCCGGCCGGCGCCATTATGTCTATTGGTCAAAGTGTTTTTAATCACAGGTTACAAGTTATCTGTGTTCTTATTAATGAAGATGTATTGTTTGTAAGATTTTGCCTTACAGGAAGACAATGAATTTTTAAAAGATGTGTGGTAAAATTGTCTGTATTCTGTGCAATCTTGTAACTATTAAACCTTTTTTAAAGCAACAGAATTGAAATTGAAGTTTAATCCCTTGTCAGAAGATTTTCAGTACCCTTGACTTCAATAAAACAGAGGACAAGAAGATGCACCAGGCCTATCAGCCCAGGAAAAATGAGGGACATGCTTGGAGCCTAGCTTTTGAAGAATTTGGGACTTCAGAAACTTGACCTTGTCTCTGCCTTCATTTAAGAAGAGGGAAGTTCCCAAATCAGCTGGAAAGAGGTAACCGCTTCAGGTTCTGATGCAAGTTTGTGTTTTGAATTGCTTTGTTTTAAGGATTTCAAAGTTTGTTTCAAAATATAGATCCAAAAATTTTGCAAATAAAGAATGGTTACAAGCCTGAGAATATGTTCTTGGTGAGAAGATTGTAAAAGAAAAATTATTAAGGAAGAGCATTGCTGTGGTGGTAAAAATATTTTGTCCTACAGGATTATGGCTAAGAAAAACTAAAACAATATAGTTGAAGGTATAAGAAAGTTGAGAAAAAGGTGAGAAAGTCATAAAATTTGTGAAATGAATCTTTCAAGTTTTATGTGGAATTGATTATAACTTTTGAGATATTGGTACAGCATTGTTTAAGTATTGCTGGCATTTGAACTGATATCTGTTCACAAAATACCTTTAAAATGTACATCTGTGGAAGTGCTCCTAAATACCTGACACTGGAAGTCTCAAGTTTTGAGGACTGTTAATGGAAACAAATTGATAACTTTGTCCATTGTCTATCCAGCTTCCGTAAGCTCTATTATTGACATTTGTGTGGTCATTGTATCTAATCTGTTACTGTTTCAGTCAACCTGACTCTTCTGATTTTTGAGAATCATATGTGGGGCCTTAGGATTCTCAAAGTTATAGGAATATTTGTCAAAAATTCATGTTTTGATTGGCAAAGAGAATTGTTTAGGAAAATTTGGTTACAGAAATGACTGTAGAAAATCTTGTTGGTGGGGCACCAGAATTATTTGCAGTCCAAGAATTCTGCAGAAATGGTTGGAAGGTGCTTTTTGCCAAATTCAAGGTATAGAAAGTAACAGACTAAGAAAAGGCACCTACTGGTGAACAAACTGTTTGTTGATACGTGAATTCCTCAAACCGTCCTTGTTGATGTGTAAGTGACCATCTGGTTGTAGAGTTATCAGTTGTGATGGTTAGGCAGTTAGGTCCAAAAATGTACAGCAGTATGTAAAGTCATACAAGTAGTTTTCCAGTGCTATCTGAAATATTGATGTCTCTCATTGGTCATATTTGATAATGTTTTTAAAATGTGTGTTACCTGATATACATACACATGTTTATGTGGCAAGCTCTACAGTCACATGGCTTTTTGTATAAGAGTGTTCAATGGTAATTCAAATGTCAGGAAGTGTTAAAATGCTCCCATATGGGAAATGGTTTTTACAGTATACTCACAGACTGGCAATCTCGAGTAGCACTCAGTGGCCTTAGAATCAACCCAAAAGGCATTCTGGTCTGACAAGAGAGCCAGCAAGAGAACAAGTGCATCAGGTGTGGAAAGCCAAGGATGCTGCTGCAAGAGTGTTGCTCTGTGAAAGGCCTCAGCGGTCCATGTCCTAGTGCAAAGAAGCTGCCATTAAACATGGTTGTGCTCTTCTCTCAATGGAGTGGAGAACTTCCACTGTGTGTGTGTCCTTGTGTAATGCCTCTTGGGGTTGGTGTGGATTCAAGGATCTTCCACTGGCTAAGCATCGTGTGTCAGGAGCCTCAAGTGATCACTGACATCACACATGAGAGTGTTAATATATTAAATTCATTAGAGTCACTGTGTACTGACTTCCATGTGGGACCTGTATATTCAGAGTTATATTAAAAATATATAGCAGGTCTTGCAATAAAATATTTTCAATTGTGTGATTTATGTTCTCAGCTATATATATATCATCCTAAAACTCTTAGGGCTTACAAGAATAGGTAAAGTAAATTCTTTTTGACACAGAAGCCAAAACGGAAAGTTGCCTCAGACATTCTTTGGGTTTAGTGAACCTGATTCTTCTTTTTCTGAGATTCCCATATGGGACCCTAGAAGTCTGAAATCATAAAAATATTTGTCAAAGATTACATCATTTAGTTGGGAAAGAATATTGTGTAAAAAATTGGTTTACAAAAATAACTGTAGAAAATCTTGCTGGTGGAAAGCCAGGATTAGTAGTAATCCAAAAAGGCTCCAGAAATGGTTGTTATGAAAATATACATGAGGGGAACTCCTTGGTCCTCAGTCTAAATAACACACCAAGACAAAAGCAAAAGATGATTCCCCCTCCCCCCCACATTTCAAGGGACAGAAAGTAACAGACTAAGAAAAGGCACCTACTGGGTGAACAAACTGTTTGTTGATATGTGAATTCTTCAAACCTTCCTTCCTGATGCGTAAGTGACCATCTGGTTGTAGAGTTATCAGTTGTGATGGTTAGGCAGTTAGTTCTAAAAATGTACAGCAGTATGTAAAGTCATACAAGTAGTTTTGCAGTTCTATCAGAAATATAGATGTCTCTACTTGGTTAATGTTTGATAATTTGAAACATGAATACTTTGTTTTTGTTAGGTTTCAGCAAAATAATTGTATCCATTTAAGCTAAAGTTTAACAATACACTGTAGTTATGGTTTATTCAGATATGTATAAGAGTGTTTGATGATAATTCAAATGTCAGGAAATGTTAAAATGCTCCCATAAGGGAAACAGTTTTTACAGCAGACTCACAGACTGGCAATCTCGAGTAGCACTCAGTGGCCTCAGAATTAGCCCAAAAGACATTCTGGTCTGACAAGAAAGCCAGCAAGAGAACAAGTGCATCAGGTGCAAAAAGCCCAGGATGCTGCTGCAAGAGTGTCGCTCCTTGAAGGGCCTCAGTGGTCCACATCCCAGTGCAAAGAAGCTGCCATCGAAGATGGTTGTGCTTTTCTCTCAATGGAGAGGAGAACTTCCACTGTGTGTGTGTCCTTGTGTAATGCCTCTTGGGGTTGGTGTGGATTCAAGGAGCTTCCACTGGCTAAGCATCGTGTGTCAGGAGCCTCAAGTGATCACTGACATCACACATGAGAGTGCTAATTTATTAAATTCGTTAGAGTCACTGTGTACTGACTTCTCA
The DNA here is from genome assembly GCF_017591425.1 of Ochotona curzoniae. Lineage (NCBI taxonomy): Eukaryota > Metazoa > Chordata > Mammalia > Lagomorpha > Ochotonidae > Ochotona > Ochotona curzoniae. Next base: position 126,174 of record NW_024467089.1, read on the forward strand.
TGTGGGACCTGTATATTCAGAGTTATATTAAAAATATATATTATTAATAGTAATAAAACTTTCTAAGTAGTGTCTTAAGGATCTTGAGAGTATTATTAATAAGTGGAGCTTATCATATAATGGCTCTCAGTAGCTTGTAAGTTGACTAGCATATGACCAGTGCCACAACTAGGCCTTACTGGAATAGGAAAGTTCTGTAAAATCGTGTTAGAATATTACAAACTGCTAAGTTAGTGTAAATGAAAACCAGTTAAATCTTTTGATGTCACTAATAGGTCTTGCAACACAATGTTTCCACTGTTATGATTTATGTTCTAGGCTATATGTTTCTCTTAGGGCTTAAACTCTCCTTCACACGGAAACTAAATACAGAAGTTGCCTCAGCCATTATTTGGTGGAATGATATATGTTTGTGCCCCTCATTTGTGCAACAGTGAGTTCACAACCTAAGAGGCCCCACCAGAGTTCTGCTATCCATTCCAGACTTAAACAAGGAAAAGCCTTTCAAATTCCAGACTGTACATCAAACACTTGATGACTATACCTTCTATCAGGAACTACTAGATGAACCCCCTACAGTGTTACTCAACACAGCACCACCTCTCAAGAAGAAGTAACCAAGAGTAGAGGATGCAGTCCCTTTTCCCTAAAAGCAACTGGGTTCCAGTCCTCTGTTTGAAAATATAAGCACCAAATAAGTTTTTCAGTTCCTAGTAAAACTGTCTTGTACAAAATTTCTAAAGGAACATGCCATGCAATTGCTAATCCTCTAATAGCAGTTTCAACAGCTACCCTGTACTGAGAAAGATTCCTGAAAACAAAAAAAGGGGGGGATGTTAGAGTGTGGGTAAAATGCTATTATTGGGTAGTGTGAATTTCCTTTGTGTAGACAAAACTGCTACTTTGCTACGCCGGGGGTACCGGGAGCTTGGGAGGATTCCAATTTGGTGATAAATCTGTTCTTTGCTTTCCTGAAACTTTGTGAACCCAGGTGCAGGTGGGCAAGGGCACAATTCTTCCCTGGTCCCGAGCACATGAGAAAGAAAAGGGTGTGAGAATAGGATGAAGCAGATAATGGGTATAGGAACAAAACAGGCTGCCTGTGCCTGAAGGCCATAAAAACAAACATGTCTAAGGTTGTTAGTTTTGATGAATTTCCCAGCCTCAAATTGCCTATATGCTTCTGTCTTGGGGTGTTCAGGGGCTGACCACCCTGGTTGGCTGGTCTGATGTATCAAGTGTGGTCTGACCTCAGCATACTGTCACAATGAACTCTGATGTTTGCATTACCAGTGAGACACTTTTGTCGTTCTCTTAGGGTTGACTGTTATACCCTCTGATATTCAGGGTTTTTAGCTCTGATTCTCACAGTGGCTGCAGAGTGGATGGCTGGTGCAACCACAGAGCCCTGTGAGGTCACAGAGGAGCTGCAAAACGGGATGCTCTCTGTACCTAGACAGCCACATGGACTTTGTGTGAAGTCCATGAGTGAAGCAAGAGTGAGGGCTGAGATTACGATATACCAAAGTTGCTGTGCTGCCACCTGAGTGTTGGTCCAACTCATCCACCAGCATGCCTGCAGTGTCCTGTCATCAGGACCTCCTCACCACCTGTCGCAGCTGATTTACAATTCTATGGGCATCAAACTGCTACAAAGGTGCACTCCAAGCACACACACTCACATGAGCACCCCAATATGCCTCATTGGCAACTGCTTGCTATTCCAGGAATGCAAGATGCGCGATAGCTTCTGGCATGTATCTGTCCAAAATGGTTGGACCTCACTAAGCAGGGTGCACACCTCATAAAAGGCACAGCCCCAGCACGGCTTGAAACCCTACTCCTGGGTTCCTGTTATACCTAGACGGATGTGGTGTAATTAGTGGCTCAAGGACTCCTTTTATGACACAGGATATTGGCCATTCCTTGCCATCATGACTCTAAAAAGAATGACAATAAAACCACAATCTGGGAGAAGTGCTTTTCTAGTAACTGTATAGAAAAAGCCCTGGATTTCACTCTGTTTTCAGCCTATTGGTACACTCCTATTCGGTACACACCCAAGCCCCATACACTCAGGACAGCTGGCTTCCATGGAGGCAGGACAGCCTCCCTGGTAGGGCCTTTGGGGGATGTGTGTTTGTGCATGTGTGTTTGTGGAGGAGGTGAACACAGGGACAGTGGTTGAAAGACCACATGACGGGAAGTTTGGGGTACAAGTCTGCTTTCTGCACCTGGCCAAAAGGGGCCTGGTTGTCGCCATGGCTTTTCTAGAATCCTAGGCCATAGGATTCTGGGCCAATTATGATCATGCAGCTGGTGAGTGTGCGGCTGGTATGGCCACAGAGCACTTTGAAGTCACAGAGGGAACCAATCAAGATGCTCCCTGCATCTGGACAGCCTCATGGGCTTAGGTGCATGAAGCAAGATTGAGGGCTGAGGTCACAGTCCAGAAAAGTTGCTGTGTCATCACTTGTATCATGGCCCAACGAATCCACCCCATGCCTGCAAGATTCCTGTCCTCTGGAACTCCACACCACCTGTGGGAGCGCGCTTACAATACTATGGCGTCAAACTGCTACAACAGCCCAAACTCACACACACACTCACACAGTCACCCCAACACTCCACATTGGCAACTGCTTGCTACCCCAGGAATCCGAGATGCATGACAGCTTCTGCCATTTATCTGTTCCTTATAGTTGGAACTTGCTGAGCAGAGTGCTCACTTAATACAGGGGCCTCAATGCTATGTCAAACCATTCTTGTTTGTTCCTCTTCTCCCTACAGGAAGGTGTTTTCCATAGTGCATCAAGGATTCCCTGTTGTTGCACAGTGATATGAAAATCCTGTGCCTCCGCAAATTTAAATAGAATGACAATGAAACCACAAATCAGGAAAAACACTTTAATAATAATATTATTGTAAAAGCCTTGGGCTTCATTTCATTATCCCCATATTGGCACACTCCTAACAGGGGATACCCAAACCTCATACACTCACAAGACAGCTGCCTTTCAAGTAGGCTCAACATCCTCCCTGGTAGGGCCTGTCAGGATGTGTGTGTGTGAGAGAGAGAGAGAGAGAGAGTGTGTGTGTGTGTGTGTGTGTGTGTGTGTGTGTGTGTGTGTGTAGAAGGGTGTGATTAGAGGAGTATTAGGGGGAAGACCACAGAAAGCATAGACAGAGTTTCCTGCCCACTTTATGCACCTGGCCAAAAGGAGCTGATCTGTCTCCATGGCTTTTCTAAAATGCTGAGGCCACGCATTGCAGGGCAGTTATGAACAGGCAGCTGCTGAGTGTACGGCTGCTATGTCCACAGATCCCTGTGAGGTCACAGAGGGGCAGCAAATCAGGATGCTCCTTGTGCCTGGACAGACTCATAGGCTAAGGTGAGTGAAACAAGAGTGAGGGCTGGTCATGGTACAACAAATTTGGTGCGTTGTCACCTGCATGCTGATCCAACTCATCCATTCCCATGCCTGTGAGCTTTCTGTCATCTGGAGCACCACACCACTTGCCTTACAATCTTATGCATGTCAAGTTGCTACAATGATCCACTCCTCACACACACACTCACACAAGTACCCCAACATGCCCTTTGGCAACTGCTTTCTTCTCCAGGCATCTGAGTTGCACATCATTTTATGCCATGTATCTGTCCCCCATAGTTGGACCTGGCTGAGCATTGTGACCACTTGTACAATGAACAGCAACAAGCAAGTGTCAAACCATTCTCCTGAGTCACTGGTCTCCCTAGACAAATGTGGTCTCCATAGTTGCTCCACAACTCTTCATTGTAGCATAGGGCTATGGCCATCTTCTGCCTATGTAACTCTAAAGAGAATGACAATGAAACCACAAATGGGTAGAAACACTTTAATAGTATCAGTGTTGCAAAAGCCCTGGGCTTCATCGCATTTTCAGCATATTGGCACACTCCCACGTTTTTGATACCCAAGCCCAGACACTCACAGACAGCTGGCTTCGAAGTTAGGCGGGACATCATCCCTGGTACGGTCTATCAGGATGTGAGTGTGTGTGTGTGTGTGTGTGTGTGTGTGTGTGTGTGTGTGTGTGTGTGTGTGTCTGTCTGTAGAGTAAGTGAGTAGTGGGGACTTGGTGGGAAGACCACAGAAAGCAGTGCTTGAGCCACCTGCCCACTGCCTGCACCAGGCCATAAGGGGCATGTCTGTCACCATGGCTTTCCGACAATGCTGAGGACATATCATTCTGGGCAGGTTATGACCAGGTGGCTGCTGAGTGGATGGCTGATATGGTTATAGAGCTCTGTGAGGTCACAGAGGGGCAAACAATGGGCCTGTTTCCTGTATCTGAATAGCCTCATGGGCTTAGGTGAGTGAAACAAGAGTGAGGGCTGACGTCACAGTCCACCAAGTTATTGTGTTGTCACCTGCCTGTTTGCCCAACTCATCCACCTTCATGACTGCGAGCTTCCTCTCATCTGCAACTCTACACCATCTGTGGCAACTGGTTTAAAATTCTTTGGTCATCAAACTGAAACCACGGCCCACCTCCCCACATCCACACTCACAAAGGCACCCCAACACTCCTCTGTGACACATCCAGGAATATGAGATTATGACAGCTTCTGGCATGAATCTGTCCTCCATAGTTGGACCTCGCTTAGCAGGATGCCCACAAACCCAAGGGACAGCCCCAACACGGTGTCATACCATTCTCTTGGGTCCCTGTTATACCTAGATGAATGTGGTCTCCATAGTGGCCCCAGAACTCAACGTTGTGGCACAGGGCTATGGCTATCTTCTGCCTAGGTGTCTCTAAAGAAAATGACAATTAAAGTCAAGCCAGGAGAAATGCTTTTCTTGTAACAGTGTTGCAAAATCCCTGAATGTCACACCATTTTCAGTATATTGGCACAGTGCCACTCAGTAGAAACCAAAGCCCCATATACTGATGAATAGCTGGCTTCCATGGATGGTAGACATCTTCCCTGATAGGGCCTGTGGGCATGTGTGTGTGTGTGTGTGTGTGTGTGTGTGTGTGTGTGTGTGTGTGTTTAGGGGAGAGTGAGCAGAGGATCGATCATTAGAGGAAAACCAGAGAGACTAGATATTGAGCCACCACGCTGCTTTCCGCACTTGGTCAATAGAGGCCTTTGCGTCCCCATGGCTTTCCTACAATGCTGAGGCCATATCATTCTGGGCAGGTTATGACCAGGTGGCTGCAGAGTGTATGGCTGCTATGTCCACAGAGCCCTATGAGGTCACAGAGTGGCAGCTAATCAGTATGCTCTCTGTACTTGGACAGACTCATAGGCTTAGGTGAGTGAAGCAAGAGTGAGGGCCGAGGTCATGGTAAACCAAAGTTGCTGTGTTGTCTTCTGCCTGTTGGTGCAACTTATTCACTCCAATACCTGTGAGCTTTCTGTCATCTGGAGCTCCAAACCACCTGAGACAACTGCTCACAATCTGATGGGCCTCAAATTGCTACAAATGCCCATCTCCACACATTCACTCCCAGACAACAGCCCACCATGTCCATTGGCAACTGCTTTCTACTCCAGGAATCTGAGATACACACAGCTACTGACATGCATCTGTCCCCCATAGTTGGACCTCGGTGATTAGGGTGTCCTCTGCATACACATGATAGCCCCAAAGCACTGTCAAATGATTCTTGTGAGTCCCTGTTCTACCTAGATGAATGTGGTCTCCATAGTGGCTCAAGGACTCCCAGTTATGCCAGAGGTTTATGGCCATCCTCTGCCTATGTGACTCTAAAGAGAATGACAATGAAACCACCACGTGGAAGAAACACTTCCCTAGGAAAAGTGTTGTTGCAAAATCCCTTGTCTTCTGGCCATTTTCAGCATATTAGCACACTCCACCATGGTAAACATCCAAGCTTTTTATACTCACGGACAGCTGGCTTCCACAGAGGGTAGACATCCACAATGGTAGGAACTGTGGGGATGTGGGTGTGTATGTTTGTGTGTGTGTGTTTGTGTATGTGTTGTGTGAAGGCTGTTCAACAGAGTGGTGATGGGGATAGGCCCAGAGAGATCAGAATTTGAGCCAGCTGCCTGCTTTTTGCTTTGGGGCAAAAGGGGCCTGTCAGTTGCCATGGCTTTTTTAAAATGCTGAGGCTGGAGGATACTGGGCCAGTTATGAACAGGCAGCTGCTGAGTGGATGGCTGGTTCAAGACCACAGCCCTATGGGGTCACAGAGGGGCAGTCGATTGGGATGCTCCCTTTACCTGCACAGCAACATGGAATTAGGTGAATGAAGCAAAAGTGAGAGCCTGAGTTTCAGTCTACCAAAGTTGCTGTGCTGACACCTGCCTGATGGCCCAACTCATCCAACCCCATGCCTGCAAGCTTCCTGTCATCTAGAGCTCCACACCAACTTTGACTACTGCTAACAATGCTATGGGCATCAAACTGCTACTACGGCCCACACACCAAGAGACACTCACACAGGCACCCCAACATGCCCCTTTGCCGACTGCAGGAAACTGAGATGCATGACAGGTTCTGGCATGTACCTGTCCCTCATAGTTAAAGCTCACTGAGCTCGGTGCCCACTTCATACAAGGGACAGACCCAACGTTGTGTCAAACCATTCTCGTTGGTCCCTGTTCTACCTAGGTGAATGTGGTCTCCATAGTGGCTCAAGGACTCCCCAAAGTGGCACAGCGTTATACATTACCTCTGCCTATGTGACTCTAAAGAGAATGACAATGAAACCACAATCTGGGAGAAATGCTTTTCTCGTAACAGTGTTGCAAAAGCCCTGGGATTCACTCTGTTTTCAGCATATTGGCACACCTCCACCTGGTCGAAACCCAAGCCCCATATATTCATAGACAGCTGGCTTACATGGAGGCTGAACATACTCCCTTGTATGGCCTGTCAGGATGTGTGTATGTGTGAGTGGGTGTGGGCTAGGTAGTAGTGGCAGAGGGTCTTTAGGGGAACTCCAAAAAAAGCAGAATTTGAGTCACCTGCCAGCTCTGTGAATCAAGCCCAAACTGGCCTGTCTGTCACCATGGCTTTTCTAGAATGCTTATACCATAGCATTCCAGGCCAGTTATAACCAGGCGACTGCTGAGTGGATGGCCGGTATGGTCACAGAGCCCTGTGAGGTCATAGAAGCAGCCAATCAGGATGCTCCCTGTACCTGGACAGACTCATGGGCTTAGGTGAGTGAAACAAGAGTGAGGGCTGAGGTCATGGTCCACCAAATATGCTGTGCTGTCACATCATGTTATTCCAACTCACCAACACCAGGTTGATGAGCTTCCTGTCATCTGGAGATATAAACCAAATGTGGCAGCTGGCTTAAAATCCTATGGGCATCAAACTGCTACAATGTCCCTCCCCCCCAGTCCTCCAACAACAGATTTGGACGAGCTTGCTACTCCAGGAATCCAAGGTGGATGACAGCTTCTGGCATGTATCTGTCCTCTAAAGCTAATCCTCAATGAGCAGGGCACCCAAGTCATACAAGGGAGAGTCCCAATGCAGTCTCAAACTGATTTTGTCAGTCCCTGTTCTACCTAGGACAAATGTGGACTCCATAGCAGCTCAAGGACTCCCCATTGTGGCACAGGGCTATTGCTATGCTTTGCATACGTGACTCTAAACAGAATGACAATGAAACCACAACCTGGGAGAAACACTTTTCCAGTAACAGAGTCGTCAAAGCCCTGGCATTCACACTGTTTTCAACATATTGGCACACTTCCACTCAGTAGTCACCCAAACCTCATACATTCATTGACAGCTGTCTTCTACAGCAGCTGCACATCCTCTCTGGTAGGTCCTGTGGGGATGTGTGTGTGTGTGTGTGTGTGTGTGTGTGTGTGTGTGTGTGTGTGTGTGTGTGTGTGTGTCCAGGTGAGGTGCCAAGGGATGTTGGGGGAAAGACCACAGGAAGCAGAGCTTGAGCCTGTTGGTGTACGTGCAGTGGATGTGGGTGACAGGAAGTTGTGAAAGCTATTTTTCCATTGCAGGCAAGGTCATAAGTAACTTCCAGCTATTTGGCAGGACCACCTGTCGTATGTCTATACAACCACTTCAATGAAGCTCCACCTTCCTGTACATGGACACGGGACCACCCTGAAGAAAAATATTAATCCATCCAGGCATTTGCTTAATACTGTGAGACTGGCCTTTTACTCAATGTGAGTTTGGAGTTTGTCTTGCAAAAGGGCCTGCTATTATCACTGCTGTCTTGTCTGTCCCCATTGACCTTATGGTAATCCAGCGACCAATATTTAGGCTTTCATTCTTTCCTCATATATTTCTTTCTCCTTTTCTTTGTGTTACAAGATTGAGTTGCAGGATAAGAATTGTAGCAGGAACTTTTATTGTTTCTGGATAAAACTGATGGCAAAATTACCAAAAGGAATTCCCAACTTGCCCATGACATTATAAGTCTGAGCCAACGTTTGACTGATTTTGTATAAATAAAGCCTACAGGTTTTCTGCATTGTGAATTAAAATCATGAAATCCTACTGCTCCATCAGTCTCTTTCATGGCATCTCATCAACGCATGCTTCTTGAATTCAGAACTCAGGTGGAGCTGGACTCCGGCAAGTAGCGCCCAAATTTTTACTCCAAAAAAGTAGGTATTTTCTCTCTTGTTTCTAGCAGCATGGATAGGACTTCACCCAGGGTGCTGCAGCCCCCCTGACAGAAGGTTAGGCTAGGAGAGGTGAATAGTCAGAACATTTCTTGAGATGTTTTATACCCTCTGTTACTATAAAGTTAAAATGGGGCAGAGTGAATTCAGCGACAGTGTCGCGCCCACGTTTCTTATCGTCCGGCGATAAGAGGCAGACGTGAGTGAAGTCTTCTGCGGTAATCTTTATTGCGCGCACCAAGATGAGGAGGAAAGGGCTCCAACCCCGGCAGGCTGTCTGCTCTTATGTGCTGACTGGCCCCGCCTCCGCCGATGATAGGTCGGCGTCATGATTACGCAGGGTCCTGGGCAACTGGATTCGTCAGTCCCAGTGTTCATGCGCCGGCCACGCCTCAGCTCACTGTGCATGCGCTAGGCGCCTGCACAGTACCGCGAAAGCTATGTAACTCTCCATCAGGAACCAAGGTGTGGCTTTTCCGGCCGGCGCCATTATGTCTATTGGTCAAAGTGTTTTTAATCACAGGTTACAAGTTATCTGTGTTCTTATTAATGAAGATGTATTGTTTGTAAGATTTTGCCTTACAGGAAGACAATGAATTTTTAAAAGATGTGTGGTAAAATTGTCTGTATTCTGTGCAATCTTGTAACTATTAAACCTTTTTTAAAGCAACAGAATTGAAATTGAAGTTTAATCCCTTGTCAGAAGATTTTCAGTACCCTTGACTTCAATAAAACAGAGGACAAGAAGATGCACCAGGCCTATCAGCCCAGGAAAAATGAGGGACATGCTTGGAGCCTAGCTTTTGAAGAATTTGGGACTTCAGAAACTTGACCTTGTCTCTGCCTTCATTTAAGAAGAGGGAAGTTCCCAAATCAGCTGGAAAGAGGTAACCGCTTCAGGTTCTGATGCAAGTTTGTGTTTTGAATTGCTTTGTTTTAAGGATTTCAAAGTTTGTTTCAAAATATAGATCCAAAAATTTTGCAAATAAAGAATGGTTACAAGCCTGAGAATATGTTCTTGGTGAGAAGATTGTAAAAGAAAAATTATTAAGGAAGAGCATTGCTGTGGTGGTAAAAATATTTTGTCCTACAGGATTATGGCTAAGAAAAACTAAAACAATATAGTTGAAGGTATAAGAAAGTTGAGAAAAAGGTGAGAAAGTCATAAAATTTGTGAAATGAATCTTTCAAGTTTTATGTGGAATTGATTATAACTTTTGAGATATTGGTACAGCATTGTTTAAGTATTGCTGGCATTTGAACTGATATCTGTTCACAAAATACCTTTAAAATGTACATCTGTGGAAGTGCTCCTAAATACCTGACACTGGAAGTCTCAAGTTTTGAGGACTGTTAATGGAAACAAATTGATAACTTTGTCCATTGTCTATCCAGCTTCCGTAAGCTCTATTATTGACATTTGTGTGGTCATTGTATCTAATCTGTTACTGTTTCAGTCAACCTGACTCTTCTGATTTTTGAGAATCATATGTGGGGCCTTAGGATTCTCAAAGTTATAGGAATATTTGTCAAAAATTCATGTTTTGATTGGCAAAGAGAATTGTTTAGGAAAATTTGGTTACAGAAATGACTGTAGAAAATCTTGTTGGTGGGGCACCAGAATTATTTGCAGTCCAAGAATTCTGCAGAAATGGTTGGAAGGTGCTTTTTGCCAAATTCAAGGTATAGAAAGTAACAGACTAAGAAAAGGCACCTACTGGTGAACAAACTGTTTGTTGATACGTGAATTCCTCAAACCGTCCTTGTTGATGTGTAAGTGACCATCTGGTTGTAGAGTTATCAGTTGTGATGGTTAGGCAGTTAGGTCCAAAAATGTACAGCAGTATGTAAAGTCATACAAGTAGTTTTCCAGTGCTATCTGAAATATTGATGTCTCTCATTGGTCATATTTGATAATGTTTTTAAAATGTGTGTTACCTGATATACATACACATGTTTATGTGGCAAGCTCTACAGTCACATGGCTTTTTGTATAAGAGTGTTCAATGGTAATTCAAATGTCAGGAAGTGTTAAAATGCTCCCATATGGGAAATGGTTTTTACAGTATACTCACAGACTGGCAATCTCGAGTAGCACTCAGTGGCCTTAGAATCAACCCAAAAGGCATTCTGGTCTGACAAGAGAGCCAGCAAGAGAACAAGTGCATCAGGTGTGGAAAGCCAAGGATGCTGCTGCAAGAGTGTTGCTCTGTGAAAGGCCTCAGCGGTCCATGTCCTAGTGCAAAGAAGCTGCCATTAAACATGGTTGTGCTCTTCTCTCAATGGAGTGGAGAACTTCCACTGTGTGTGTGTCCTTGTGTAATGCCTCTTGGGGTTGGTGTGGATTCAAGGATCTTCCACTGGCTAAGCATCGTGTGTCAGGAGCCTCAAGTGATCACTGACATCACACATGAGAGTGTTAATATATTAAATTCATTAGAGTCACTGTGTACTGACTTCCATGTGGGACCTGTATATTCAGAGTTATATTAAAAATATATAGCAGGTCTTGCAATAAAATATTTTCAATTGTGTGATTTATGTTCTCAGCTATATATATATCATCCTAAAACTCTTAGGGCTTACAAGAATAGGTAAAGTAAATTCTTTTTGACACAGAAGCCAAAACGGAAAGTTGCCTCAGACATTCTTTGGGTTTAGTGAACCTGATTCTTCTTTTTCTGAGATTCCCATATGGGACCCTAGAAGTCTGAAATCATAAAAATATTTGTCAAAGATTACATCATTTAGTTGGGAAAGAATATTGTGTAAAAAATTGGTTTACAAAAATAACTGTAGAAAATCTTGCTGGTGGAAAGCCAGGATTAGTAGTAATCCAAAAAGGCTCCAGAAATGGTTGTTATGAAAATATACATGAGGGGAACTCCTTGGTCCTCAGTCTAAATAACACACCAAGACAAAAGCAAAAGATGATTCCCCCTCCCCCCCACATTTCAAGGGACAGAAAGTAACAGACTAAGAAAAGGCACCTACTGGGTGAACAAACTGTTTGTTGATATGTGAATTCTTCAAACCTTCCTTCCTGATGCGTAAGTGACCATCTGGTTGTAGAGTTATCAGTTGTGATGGTTAGGCAGTTAGTTCTAAAAATGTACAGCAGTATGTAAAGTCATACAAGTAGTTTTGCAGTTCTATCAGAAATATAGATGTCTCTACTTGGTTAATGTTTGATAATTTGAAACATGAATACTTTGTTTTTGTTAGGTTTCAGCAAAATAATTGTATCCATTTAAGCTAAAGTTTAACAATACACTGTAGTTATGGTTTATTCAGATATGTATAAGAGTGTTTGATGATAATTCAAATGTCAGGAAATGTTAAAATGCTCCCATAAGGGAAACAGTTTTTACAGCAGACTCACAGACTGGCAATCTCGAGTAGCACTCAGTGGCCTCAGAATTAGCCCAAAAGACATTCTGGTCTGACAAGAAAGCCAGCAAGAGAACAAGTGCATCAGGTGCAAAAAGCCCAGGATGCTGCTGCAAGAGTGTCGCTCCTTGAAGGGCCTCAGTGGTCCACATCCCAGTGCAAAGAAGCTGCCATCGAAGATGGTTGTGCTTTTCTCTCAATGGAGAGGAGAACTTCCACTTTGTGTGTGTCCTTGTGTAATGCCTCTTGGGGTTGGTGTGGATTCAAGGAGCTTCCACTGGCTAAGCATCGTGTGTCAGGAGCCTCAAGTGATCACTGACATCACACATGAGAGTGCTAATTTATTAAATTCGTTAGAGTCACTGTGTACTGACTTCTCATGTGGGACCTGTATATTCAGAGTTATATTAAAAATATATATTATTAATAGTAATAAAACTTTCTAAGTAGTGTCTTAAGGATCTTGAGAGTATTATTAATAAGTGGAGCTTATCATATAATGGCTCTCAGTAGCTTGTAAGTTGACTAGCATATGACCAGTGCCACAACTAGGCCTTACTGGAATAGGAAAGTTCTGTAAAATCGTGTTAGAATATTACAAACTGCTAAGTTAGTGTAAATGAAAACCAGTTAAATCTTTTGATGTCACTAATAGGTCTTGCAACACAATGTTTCCACTGTTATGATTTATGTTCTAGGCTATATGTTTCTCTTAGGGCTTAAACTCTCCTTCACACGGAAACTAAATACAGAAGTTGCCTCAGCCATTATTTGGTGGAATGATATATGTTTGTGCCCCTCATTTGTGCAACAGTGAGTTCACAACCTAAGAGGCCCCACCAGAGTTCTGCTATCCATTCCAGACTTAAACAAGGAAAAGCCTTTCAAATTCCAGACTGTACATCAAACACTTGATGACTATACCTTCTATCAGGAACTACTAGATGAACCCCCTACAGTGTTACTCAACACAGCACCACCTCTCAAGAAGAAGTAACCAAGAGTAGAGGATGCAGTCCCTTTTCCCTAAAAGCAACTGGGTTCCAGTCCTCTGTTTGAAAATATAAGCACCAAATAAGTTTTTCAGTTCCTAGTAAAACTGTCTTGTACAAAATTTCTAAAGGAACATGCCATGCAATTGCTAATCCTCTAATAGCAGTTTCAACAGCTACCCTGTACTGAGAAAGATTCCTGAAAACAAAAAAAGGGGGGGATGTTAGAGTGTGGGTAAAATGCTATTATTGGGTAGTGTGAATTTCCTTTGTGTAGACAAAACTGCTACTTTGCTACGCCGGGGGTACCGGGAGCTTGGGAGGATTCCAATTTGGTGATAAATCTGTTCTTTGCTTTCCTGAAACTTTGTGAACCCAGGTGCAGGTGGGCAAGGGCACAATTCTTCCCTGGTCCCGAGCACATGAGAAAGAAAAGGGTGTGAGAATAGGATGAAGCAGATAATGGGTATAGGAACAAAACAGGCTGCCTGTGCCTGAAGGCCATAAAAACAAACATGTCTAAGGTTGTTAGTTTTGATGAATTTCCCAGCCTCAAATTGCCTATATGCTTCTGTCTTGGGGTGTTCAGGGGCTGACCACCCTGGTTGGCTGGTCTGATGTATCAAGTGTGGTCTGACCTCAGCATACTGTCACAATGAACTCTGATGTTTGCATTACCAGTGAGACACTTTTGTCGTTCTCTTAGGGTTGACTGTTATACCCTCTGATATTCAGGGTTTTTAGCTCTGATTCTCACAGTGGCTGCAGAGTGGATGGCTGGTGCAACCACAGAGCCCTGTGAGGTCACAGAGGAGCTGCAAAACGGGATGCTCTCTGTACCTAGACAGCCACATGGACTTTGTGTGAAGTCCATGAGTGAAGCAAGAGTGAGGGCTGAGATTACGATATACCAAAGTTGCTGTGCTGCCACCTGAGTGTTGGTCCAACTCATCCACCAGCATGCCTGCAGTGTCCTGTCATCAGGACCTCCTCACCACCTGTCGCAGCTGATTTACAATTCTATGGGCATCAAACTGCTACAAAGGTGCACTCCAAGCACACACACTCACATGAGCACCCCAATATGCCTCATTGGCAACTGCTTGCTATTCCAGGAATGCAAGATGCGCGATAGCTTCTGGCATGTATCTGTCCAAAATGGTTGGACCTCACTAAGCAGGGTGCACACCTCATAAAAGGCACAGCCCCAGCACGGCTTGAAACCCTACTCCTGGGTTCCTGTTATACCTAGACGGATGTGGTGTAATTAGTGGCTCAAGGACTCCTTTTATGACACAGGATATTGGCCATTCCTTGCCATCATGACTCTAAAAAGAATGACAATAAAACCACAATCTGGGAGAAGTGCTTTTCTAGTAACTGTATAGAAAAAGCCCTGGATTTCACTCTGTTTTCAGCCTATTGGTACACTCCTATTCGGTACACACCCAAGCCCCATACACTCAGGACAGCTGGCTTCCATGGAGGCAGGACAGCCTCCCTGGTAGGGCCTTTGGGGGATGTGTGTTTGTGCATGTGTGTTTGTGGAGGAGGTGAACACAGGGACAGTGGTTGAAAGACCACATGACGGGAAGTTTGGGGTACAAGTCTGCTTTCTGCACCTGGCCAAAAGGGGCCTGGTTGTCGCCATGGCTTTTCTAGAATCCTAGGCCATAGGATTCTGGGCCAATTATGATCATGCAGCTGGTGAGTGTGCGGCTGGTATGGCCACAGAGCACTTTGAAGTCACAGAGGGAACCAATCAAGATGCTCCCTGCATCTGGACAGCCTCATGGGCTTAGGTGCATGAAGCAAGATTGAGGGCTGAGGTCACAGTCCAGAAAAGTTGCTGTGTCATCACTTGTATCATGGCCCAACGAATCCACCCCATGCCTGCAAGATTCCTGTCCTCTGGAACTCCACACCACCTGTGGGAGCGCGCTTACAATACTATGGCGTCAAACTGCTACAACAGCCCAAACTCACACACACACTCACACAGTCACCCCAACACTCCACATTGGCAACTGCTTGCTACCCCAGGAATCCGAGATGCATGACAGCTTCTGCCATTTATCTGTTCCTTATAGTTGGAACTTGCTGAGCAGAGTGCTCACTTAATACAGGGGCCTCAATGCTATGTCAAACCATTCTTGTTTGTTCCTCTTCTCCCTACAGGAAGGTGTTTTCCATAGTGCATCAAGGATTCCCTGTTGTTGCACAGTGATATGAAAATCCTGTGCCTCCGCAAATTTAAATAGAATGACAATGAAACCACAAATCAGGAAAAACACTTTAATAATAATATTATTGTAAAAGCCTTGGGCTTCATTTCATTATCCCCATATTGGCACACTCCTAACAGGGGATACCCAAACCTCATACACTCACAAGACAGCTGCCTTTCAAGTAGGCTCAACATCCTCCCTGGTAGGGCCTGTCAGGATGTGTGTGTGTGAGAGAGAGAGAGAGAGTGTGTGTGTGTGTGTGTGTGTGTGTGTGTGTGTGTGTGTGTGTGTAGAAGGGTGTGATTAGAGGAGTATTAGGGGGAAGACCACAGAAAGCATAGACAGAGTTTCCTGCCCACTTTATGCACCTGGCCAAAAGGAGCTGATCTGTCTCCATGGCTTTTCTAAAATGCTGAGGCCACGCATTGCAGGGCAGTTATGAACAGGCAGCTGCTGAGTGTACGGCTGCTATGTCCACAGATCCCTGTGAGGTCACAGAGGGGCAGCAAATCAGGATGCTCCTTGTGCCTGGACAGACTCATAGGCTAAGGTGAGTGAAACAAGAGTGAGGGCTGGTCATGGTACAACAAATTTGGTGCGTTGTCACCTGCATGCTGATCCAACTCATCCATTCCCATGCCTGTGAGCTTTCTGTCATCTGGAGCACCACACCACTTGCCTTACAATCTTATGCATGTCAAGTTGCTACAATGATCCACTCCTCACACACACACTCACACAAGTACCCCAACATGCCCTTTGGCAACTGCTTTCTTCTCCAGGCATCTGAGTTGCACATCATTTTATGCCATGTATCTGTCCCCCATAGTTGGACCTGGCTGAGCATTGTGACCACTTGTACAATGAACAGCAACAAGCAAGTGTCAAACCATTCTCCTGAGTCACTGGTCTCCCTAGACAAATGTGGTCTCCATAGTTGCTCCACAACTCTTCATTGTAGCATAGGGCTATGGCCATCTTCTGCCTATGTAACTCTAAAGAGAATGACAATGAAACCACAAATGGGTAGAAACACTTTAATAGTATCAGTGTTGCAAAAGCCCTGGGCTTCATCGCATTTTCAGCATATTGGCACACTCCCACGTTTTTGATACCCAAGCCCAGACACTCACAGACTGCTGGCTTCGAAGTTAGGCGGGACATCATCCCTGGTAGGGTCTATCAGGATGTGAGTGTGTGTGTGTGTGTGTGTGTGTGTGTGTGTGTGTGTGTGTGTGTGTGTGTGTGTGTGTCTGTAGAGTAAGTGAGTAGTGGGGACTTGGTGGGAAGACCACAGAAAGCAGTGCTTGAGCCACCTGCCCACTGCCTGCACCAGGCCATAAGGGGCATGTCTGTCACCATGGCTTTCCGACAATGCTGAGGACATATCATTCTGGGCAGGTTATGACCAGGTGGCTGCTGAGTGGATGGCTGATATGGTTATAGAGCTCTGTGAGGTCACAGAGGGGCAAACAATGGGCCTGTTTCCTGTATCTGAATAGCCTCATGGGCTTAGGTGAGTGAAACAAGAGTGAGGGCTGACGTCACAGTCCACCAAGTTATTGTGTTGTCACCTGCCTGTTTGCCCAACTCATCCACCTTCATGACTGCGAGCTTCCTCTCATCTGCAACTCTACACCATCTGTGGCAACTGGTTTAAAATTCTTTGGTCATCAAACTGAAACCACGGCCCACCTCCCCACATCCACACTCACAAAGGCACCCCAACACTCCTCTGTGACACATCCAGGAATATGAGATTATGACAGCTTCTGGCATGAATCTGTCCTCCATAGTTGGACCTCGCTTAGCAGGATGCCCACAAACCCAAGGGACAGCCCCAACACGGTGTCATACCATTCTCTTGGGTCCCTGTTATACCTAGATGAATGTGGTCTCCATAGTGGCCCCAGAACTCAACGTTGTGGCACAGGGCTATGGCTATCTTCTGCCTAGGTGTCTCTAAAGAAAATGACAATTAAAGTCAAGCCAGGAGAAATGCTTTTCTTGTAACAGTGTTGCAAAATCCCTGAATGTCACACCATTTTCAGTATATTGGCACAGTGCCACTCAGTAGAAACCAAAGCCCCATATACTGATGAATAGCTGGCTTCCATGGATGGTAGACATCTTCCCTGATAGGGCCTGTGGGCATGTGTGTGTGTGTGTGTGTGTGTGTGTGTGTGTGTGTGTGTGTGTTTAGGGGAGAGTGAGCAGAGGATCGATCATTAGAGGAAAACCAGAGAGACTAGATATTGAGCCACCACGCTGCTTTCCGCACTTGGTCAATAGAGGCCTTTGCGTCCCCATGGCTTTCCTACAATGCTGAGGCCATATCATTCTGGGCAGGTTATGACCAGGTGGCTGCAGAGTGTATGGCTGCTATGTCCACAGAGCCCTATGAGGTCACAGAGTGGCAGCTAATCAGTATGCTCTCTGTACTTGGACAGACTCATAGGCTTAGGTGAGTGAAGCAAGAGTGAGGGCCGAGGTCATGGTAAACCAAAGTTGCTGTGTTGTCTTCTGCCTGTTGGTGCAACTTATTCACTCCAATACCTGTGAGCTTTCTGTCATCTGGAGCTCCAAACCACCTGAGACAACTGCTCACAATCTGATGGGCCTCAAATTGCTACAAATGCCCATCTCCACACATTCACTCCCAGACAACAGCCCACCATGTCCATTGGCAACTGCTTTCTACTCCAGGAATCTGAGATACACACAGCTACTGACATGCATCTGTCCCCCATAGTTGGACCTCGGTGATTAGGGTGTCCTCTGCATACACATGATAGCCCCAAAGCACTGTCAAATGATTCTTGTGAGTCCCTGTTCTACCTAGATGAATGTGGTCTCCATAGTGGCTCAAGGACTCCCAGTTATGCCAGAGGTTTATGGCCATCCTCTGCCTATGTGACTCTAAAGAGAATGACAATGAAACCACCACGTGGAAGAAACACTTCCCTAGGAAAAGTGTTGTTGCAAAATCCCTTGTCTTCTGGCCATTTTCAGCATATTAGCACACTCCACCATGGTAAACATCCAAGCTTTTTATACTCACGGACAGCTGGCTTCCACAGAGGGTAGACATCCACAATGGTAGGAACTGTGGGGATGTGGGTGTGTATGTTTGTGTGTGTGTGTTTGTGTATGTGTTGTGTGAAGGCTGTTCAACAGAGTGGTGATGGGGATAGGCCCAGAGAGATCAGAATTTGAGCCAGCTGCCTGCTTTTTGCTTTGGGGCAAAAGGGGCCTGTCAGTTGCCATGGCTTTTTTAAAATGCTGAGGCTGGAGGATACTGGGCCAGTTATGAACAGGCAGCTGCTGAGTGGATGGCTGGTTCAAGACCACAGCCCTATGGGGTCACAGAGGGGCAGTCGATTGGGATGCTCCCTTTACCTGCACAGCAACATGGAATTAGGTGAATGAAGCAAAAGTGAGAGCCTGAGTTTCAGTCTACCAAAGTTGCTGTGCTGACACCTGCCTGATGGCCCAACTCATCCAACCCCATGCCTGCAAGCTTCCTGTCATCTAGAGCTCCACACCAACTTTGACTACTGCTAACAATGCTATGGGCATCAAACTGCTACTACGGCCCACACACCAAGAGACACTCACACAGGCACCCCAACATGCCCCTTTGCCGACTGCAGGAAACTGAGATGCATGACAGGTTCTGGCATGTACCTGTCCCTCATAGTTAAAGCTCACTGAGCTCGGTGCCCACTTCATACAAGGGACAGACCCAACGTTGTGTCAAACCATTCTCGTTGGTCCCTGTTCTACCTAGGTGAATGTGGTCTCCATAGTGGCTCAAGGACTCCCCAAAGTGGCACAGCGTTATACATTACCTCTGCCTATGTGACTCTAAAGAGAATGACAATGAAACCACAATCTGGGAGAAATGCTTTTCTCGTAACAGTGTTGCAAAAGCCCTGGGATTCACTCTGTTTTCAGCATATTGGCACACCTCCACCTGGTCGAAACCCAAGCCCCATATATTCATAGACAGCTGGCTTACATGGAGGCTGAACATACTCCCTTGTATGGCCTGTCAGGATGTGTGTATGTGTGAGTGGGTGTGGGCTAGGTAGTAGTGGCAGAGGGTCTTTAGGGGAACTCCAAAAAAAGCAGAATTTGAGTCACCTGCCAGCTCTGTGAATCAAGCCCAAACTGGCCTGTCTGTCACCATGGCTTTTCTAGAATGCTTATACCATAGCATTCCAGGCCAGTTATAACCAGGCGACTGCTGAGTGGATGGCCGGTATGGTCACAGAGCCCTGTGAGGTCATAGAAGCAGCCAATCAGGATGCTCCCTGTACCTGGACAGACTCATGGGCTTAGGTGAGTGAAACAAGAGTGAGGGCTGAGGTCATGGTCCACCAAATATGCTGTGCTGTCACATCATGTTATTCCAACTCACCAACACCAGGTTGATGAGCTTCCTGTCATCTGGAGATATAAACCAAATGTGGCAGCTGGCTTAAAATCCTATGGGCATCAAACTGCTACAATGTCCCTCCCCCCCAGTCCTCCAACAACAGATTTGGACGAGCTTGCTACTCCAGGAATCCAAGGTGGATGACAGCTTCTGGCATGTATCTGTCCTCTAAAGCTAATCCTCAATGAGCAGGGCACCCAAGTCATACAAGGGAGAGTCCCAATGCAGTCTCAAACTGATTTTGTCAGTCCCTGTTCTACCTAGGACAAATGTGGACTCCATAGCAGCTCAAGGACTCCCCATTGTGGCACAGGGCTATTGCTATGCTTTGCATACGTGACTCTAAACAGAATGACAATGAAACCACAACCTGGGAGAAACACTTTTCCAGTAACAGAGTCGTCAAAGCCCTGGCATTCACACTGTTTTCAACATATTGGCACACTTCCACTCAGTAGTCACCCAAACCTCATACATTCATTGACAGCTGTCTTCTACAGCAGCTGCACATCCTCTCTGGTAGGTCCTGTGGGGATGTGTGTGTGTGTGTGTGTGTGTGTGTGTGTGTGTGTGTGTGTGTGTGTGTGTGTGTGTGTCCAGGTGAGGTGCCAAGGGATGTTGGGGGAAAGACCACAGGAAGCAGAGCTTGAGCCTGTTGGTGTACGTGCAGTGGATGTGGGTGACAGGAAGTTGTGAAAGCTATTTTTCCATTGCAGGCAAGGTCATAAGTAACTTCCAGCTATTTGGCAGGACCACCTGTCGTATGTCTATACAACCACTTCAATGAAGCTCCACCTTCCTGTACATGGACACGGGACCACCCTGAAGAAAAATATTAATCCATCCAGGCATTTGCTTAATACTGTGAGACTGGCCTTTTACTCAATGTGAGTTTGGAGTTTGTCTTGCAAAAGGGCCTGCTATTATCACTGCTGTCTTGTCTGTCCCCATTGACCTTATGGTAATCCAGCGACCAATATTTAGGCTTTCATTCTTTCCTCATATATTTCTTTCTCCTTTTCTTTGTGTTACAAGATTGAGTTGCAGGATAAGAATTGTAGCAGGAACTTTTATTGTTTCTGGATAAAACTGATGGCAAAATTACCAAAAGGAATTCCCAACTTGCCCATGACATTATAAGTCTGAGCCAACGTTTGACTGATTTTGTATAAATAAAGCCTACAGGTTTTCTGCATTGTGAATTAAAATCATGAAATCCTACTGCTCCATCAGTCTCTTTCATGGCATCTCATCAACGCATGCTTCTTGAATTCAGAACTCAGGTGGAGCTGGACTCCGGCAAGTAGCGCCCAAATTTTTACTCCAAAAAAGTAGGTATTTTCTCTCTTGTTTCTAGCAGCATGGATAGGACTTCACCCAGGGTGCTGCAGCCCCCCTGACAGAAGGTTAGGCTAGGAGAGGTGAATAGTCAGAACATTTCTTGAGATGTTTTATACCCTCTGTTACTATAAAGTTAAAATGGGGCAGAGTGAATTCAGCGACAGTGTCGCGCCCACGTTTCTTATCGTCCGGCGATAAGAGGCAGACGTGAGTGAAGTCTTCTGCGGTAATCTTTATTGCGCGCACCAAGATGAGGAGGAAAGGGCTCCAACCCCGGCAGGCTGTCTGCTCTTATGTGCTGACTGGCCCCGCCTCCGCCGATGATAGGTCGGCGTCATGATTACGCAGGGTCCTGGGCAACTGGATTCGTCAGTCCCAGTGTTCATGCGCCGGCCACGCCTCAGCTCACTGTGCATGCGCTAGGCGCCTGCACAGTACCGCGAAAGCTATGTAACTCTCCATCAGGAACCAAGGTGTGGCTTTTCT